>NC_079166.1:18836162-19136162 GCF_947568905.1 Ostrea edulis
CCTACACTGTTAGAGAAAATGCAGCCCCCCCCCCCCCCCCCCCTTTATACGTAATGAAAGTATCACAAAGCAAACTGAGTATACTCGATTAGTTTCTTACTTCTTCAGGAGTATATTATAATGAATATTGTTTGACTACACATGTACAGGACTGTGTACACCACTCTCTACCCAGAGTTATCGTTCCTTACACTCACATATACCTCTGCCAACATCTCAAAATTAGCAGTGTTATAAATATTTCACATGTAAATCCACTTTTTCATGGTATAAAGGTTAATAAAATAGGACTAAGAACAAGTTCATGGAATATCAGGAAAATGTAGGGCAAGCAACTTATTGTAGCATTTATTTCCCATTACAATGCATATCTACCTAATAATCAAACAATATCCACGCAATTCAATGCTTCTTGTGTCACTGAAAGACTGATTATTGATTTCCCTACGTATATTTTTTCTAACTGAAGTTGAAACCTTTATTTGATCTTTTTTACCATTTTTCAAGAATTTTGAATCCATCGAGACTCTGACAGAGGTGCATCATACCATATATGTGAGTGAAAGGAAAGATAACTCTAGGCAAAAGTAAAGAAACTAGTCTTGAGTATGTACTTTAAGGTAGTACTCTACATCGTCATAATGGCTGACTTCCTTTAAAAACATGGATGAAAAAATCGATATCAGCAATATTTGACTTTTCCTTTTCCATTTAAATACCTAGCCGAGTAGCTCAGTAGGTTTGAATACCGACTGCAGAACTGTAGGTCGCAGGTTGGAGTCCAGCAGGGGTTTTAAATTTTTTTCAGATTACCTTCTACTAAAACTGTATTTTTTGACAAAATAAAGTAAACTTGAAAATTTTCAACTTCAAAATATTGTTGTACATATCCTCCACTTTTCATCTACATCAAATTTCTCTGGTGTAGCACACCTCCTTAATGGCTTTGTGATATTTTTCTTATACTACTAATTGTGGAGATTTTTCTATACTCGCAGTTGGGTTATTGTTTATCACTTCTGAGTACCAAACAAAGGGGCAATACATTCTTTTCCAGAGGATACTCACAAGTCAAGTGGGTAGAAGAAAAAGACCAAGTATTTCCCTTTGTAGTCGGTCAATTTGATGTCCTTGAATTCACCTTTGATGACGGCTGTTCCATTAAAGTCTGGAGCTGGCTTGGAAACTGGAAGGAGAAACGTGCAAGAAGTAATTTTTATTTGACCCCATATTGAAAAGTGGGAATTCAGCGACACCAGTTAATTTCGCTGCTTTGCCTACCTTTTACAGCTTTATTTTGTGGGTTTATTTTCCAAGATGCAAGGATTCAGTTATCGGGTGATTATTCTACAAGTTAATCATGACTAATACAATGCTATTGCCATGTAAAAAGTTCTAACAGTTAAACACTGACAAATGAAGCATCACTTTGACTTAGGGTGCCTCCTTGCCATTTGATTTCTTTGCGCATGACGTCAGCAAACAAATACACAAAATTCCAATCGGCATCAAAGTAGTCATGATTAAAATGAAGAATACTCATCCGCTAACTGAATCCTATCTAGATCCGCGAAATAAAATTGTAAAAGGAAGGTAAGGCAGCGACATTAGCTGAATTCCCACTTTTCAATATGGAGTCCGCTCTGAATCTCCCACGGACATGTCTCGATATAAAAGCGGGGTTAACAGTCAGAGGAATATCAGATTAGTTGATAACTTGATATATGTATACATATATCCCAACCCAGGGAAACCCAAGTCAGACATCTGGATTTTTTTTTCTTAAAAGTAAAGCCAGTCTGGATTTGTGGCTAGAGAAAACACATTTCATTCCTCATTAGGCCTAATATCTAGATGTGTGTATGTTGCACATATTCGGGCATAAATCTAAAAAGAAATAGTCCCAAAAAATAATAAACGTTTATTAACTACATGTAAATACTGATTATATTGATCATTGATCGACACAGTTCTTCCGATTATGACCGATTATTGATTATGAAATGTTTTCGATTATTCAACACTAATTCCATGCTTGTTTACTTAGTTGTTATTGTAATCCGGAAGTGGCATGCCCTACAAATTACATTCAACGCGCGATAAAAGTGGATCCGTATTGCGAAAGTCCTGTAATAACCAAACCTATGGAACTTGAAAATTTAGTCAATATGGTGTCGATTTGAATGTATGTGCTCAGACATATGTTTTACCATTTTGATATCTCTTTTACCTAAGTTTATATCATTCTGAGATGTTACATAAAATCTGCTAAAGCATGTAATCTATATTTTCTTAAGATAATCCCTCCTTGATTGTAATTTTCCTAAACACCGACGTTAAATATGCACTTTATGCGTTATGATTTCCTGTGCTCAATATGAATAGGCAGATCAAATGTCTAAAGTTAGTCAAGATGCTTTGACAGCTGTAAATATGGGTCTGGATAACTTGGGATTTTTAAAAAAAATCCAGAAACTGTTATGGATTTTTAAAAAATACTAATACCAATTCTTTTTGCTTCGTCCTCAAACATGGTCATGTTGTAAAGCATATAATGTAAACTGATGCAGTATTTATAATGTTTCTTGTTTCAGACAATGAAAAATAACACGTGTGATTGCTTGCACTACAAATCTATTAATGATACTTAAACAATACCCAGGCTCTGGGTTAACAGCACTGAAGAATAATTGGCATACATGACCTTAACTATTATAAACACTTAAAAGTTAAAACATTACAGTATTGCTTCCCTTATTACATTGGATGTTGTCGGTTTCAAATCATTGACTGTCATTGAAGAATTTTTCCCCCCTAAAAGTGCAAGTTCTGACCTCCTTTCATGCCAGGTGGGGGGATTGCAAAAGGGTAAGTAAAGAGACAGTCCAGTGTTAAATGGAAGTGTTTTCCAAATTTATGCATTTTTTTTTCATCAAATAATTATCTGAAATCATTGAATGACATAGTGTATCTATTACTGCACTCTGTTTACTCCGGTATTTAAACTAAGTAAACAATTCATGCAAAGAAACAACTCACTGACAGCTTGGCTCCACTGAATCGCGTGACCTGACGTTCGTCTCGTTTCTTGGGGGAAAACACTTCCACCAGCGAATGATTGACATTTTTCATCGTCAGCAGCCCTACTGAGCGTGCATACGACAAAAAACACGATGCCGAGTAACAGCATGTTGACGGAGGTCGCCATTGAACACGTTGACTTCCGGTGAATTACAAAGCTAGCGAAAGCACATACAATAGTTTCGAATAATATTGCTTAGTTGCTTTCATAAAGAGATGGGATCCAAATCTTAAATAAGAAATACTCAATAATCAAACTGAATCAAATTATTAAAAGTGTAGTTCATGACGCCATGTACGTTAAATATACGAAAGTGCGGATATATGAAATTGGAAGCATTGCCAAGGCATCAAACCCAAACAGTGGATTATCCGTAGAAAGTGCATGTATCTCATGACAATACTGTGTTCAGGCGACATTCCGAATCATTGATGAAGTGTTCTTAGTACAGGTAAATTATTTTGATTTTACACGGGAGATTTAGTGGACTCAAATGTTTGATTTAGTGATATACGCACCACACCGCGATGCATGACATGGCATGCAATGCAGAAAAACGTATTTATTTTTTAGTCCTGAAGCTGAATGCACCTTCTGCGTTTACGTTGCATCATGAGAAGTGTGTTTGTCTCTGAGGTGGGGTTGGGGAATCTCGCACTCGTTAAAAGTACCGAGAAGAACCCGTATCATGATATTGATACTAGCCAACAGGTGTAAATTGCACATTATTACACTGATTAATAAATTTAAGGTATATGTAATGCACCGAATTGACCAATTTAACCATTTGATATCATACCAATAGTTCAATTCTGTCCGAAATGAATCTTTAAGGGCAATCATAATCGCACTCGCATTTCTCTCACAAAATTGACTGGTCCATTAGGTAAAGTGCATGTGGTCTGGTAATTGATGATTTGGGGGAGGGGGTGTTAAAATATGTTCTTTATAGCTGATACAAATTTATGTAATAAATAAAACTATGCACAGTAGTGATGAAACAATTGCTGAATTCTAATTCGATTGGAATTTTTGTAATTAATTATTGCTTCTTATAATTCTTCTTCTTCCCGTCCAAGTGCCGAAACCACTGAAGTATTTTTGCACTTTGTGCAGCGTAAAAGTGCCAACAACTTATTTACAGTAGTGAGTTAGTTAAGTTACAGTGGTGATTAAAACTAGATAAAAGAAAACTGCTGCTTAGTACGTGTAGGTGGACTGGGACAGTTGAGTCTTGAAGCTGTCCAGGCTGACTGCTACCACCAGGGGTCTGGGCAGGCTGTTCCACAATCTGATGGCTTGCAGGAAGTACGAGTTCTGGTACACTAATGTTTTTGAATGTGGGGCCAGGAACTTAAAAGAGTGGCCACAAGTACTGTATAGTGATGCCTGCTGTAGATAAGGAGCAAGTGGTATGTCAACCAGGTCATACACTATCCGGTACATCATGACCGCTTGGGCGTTGTTTCGTCTGACTTCCAGCGACATCCAGTTTAGTTGGTGCACCATCGCCAAAATACTGCTAGTTCGTCGGAATTGCCTTTGGTGAAACATGCTGCTCGGCGTTGGACTGCCTCAATCTGGTTGATACTTCTTTTCTTGGCTGGGCTCCAAACAGTTGATGCATATTCCAAAGATGGTTACACAAGTGTGGAATAGCATTGGGTCTTGATGTTTGTGGGGTATCGGCTGATGTTTCTGCCAAGGAAGGACAAGGTGTTGTGTGTCTTCTTAGTTACCTTGCTGAGAGAATCCTTGTAAATGTGGAATAGCTTACTTAATGAAATGCTTAATATACAAGTTGTCTTGTTTCTTTAGGCTCCAAACAATATGACTGTCAACAAAATTCTCAGAGAATGGGATGCACATAGCCAGAAATCAGCATATTTATTGATGACATAACACAGAATTTTTTTCAAAGATAGCTATAGCCATGCTTAACTGCTCTTACAATTGAAAACTTGAAAATGGATGGTATAATAAAAGGGAATTTTGATTTATTCACAAAGTAGAATCAGGTCAATTATTTCCCTAAAAAGTTTTCCCAAATGTAATTGCATGATCAAGATACAACTTAATATACAAGTCAATTATTTTGGAGTGTTTTGATAATTATCATAGATATATATGTACAATGGGTGATCGAATTGAAGACACTCTTTAAAGTACACTAAAAGAATCACTAGATAAACTTAATAAAAGTACAGAGCTCTGTTTTGGGAAACTGTCAGTAACACCCGGCCTCACTGACACCCCTACACATAATGCAGATGTAGACCAATAAATGTCTCCTCTTTCTCTCATTCAATTTTTAATACATTTTGTTTCATTCTGTTTGAGAATTTTGTATTATCTTGATTATATGCATATATACATGTATATATGTATTAGGTATTCATCATGCAACAACTACATTTCCAATTGGCATCTCCGAGATGAGAGAAATGGAGTGTATTGGTTAACCAATCACTGTGAATTACCCTAAACTAGCGTAAATTACTTTGAGTTCTGCGAAATTCCTTATCTGGGAACCTTCTTTTTATGGGAATCTTTCATGTAACGTTGAGTTTTGTTGGTAATTGAGTACTGTTGTAATGGCCACTCGTGTGGTGTATGCCTATTGCTTGGTAGTTAGCAATTAGACATCTACGTAAAATGAAACTATCATTTCAGTTTGATCGTTCTGACACTGCTATGTTTAATCAGCTGTTGAGACATTAATCAGATTTATGCTATAGATCTCACCATTTTTTTCTCAAGATTAGCATGTTTTAAAATGTCACTCGGTTGCCTGATAAGACACAGGTTTGGAGATGGAAATTCATATATCATGCATGTTTAAATAGAATTTTCAGACTTGTAGCTTTTGATGTATTTGGCAGTTTTACCTGCGTGATGTTCATTTAATACATGTTTTTTGAAGTCACATACATGTACTGGGGTAGTACAGTGTCATTTGAATGGTCGGAATGCAATTTACAAGAAACAGGTGGGGCAAAAAAGTTTTTAGAAAAATCATCCTATAAGTTATAGACATGTACAACAAGTGACCATGCATGCTTAGAAATGATAAATGTTCCTGATGATTTTAAATGTGTAAATTTTGGATATTGTTTTGACGTTAAAATAATGAAAGTTCTGGTAAAATTTTTATATCAGTGATAATGTAGCAAACAATGAATTCAACAATAATTCAATACAGATGTCAGATTGAAAAGGTAAAATTGTGAAAATAAAGTAGTTTTAAAAAAAAGTGTCAATATATATATGTATGTGATTTTCTTGACTTTTGAGATTCCAACTTTAAAATTGTTGGATGCATTCTTCATAATGCAACATGTCTGTGTTTGTACATGTGGTGGTGAATTTTAAATGCTTAATTTATGGAGTTTCGACTGATCTCGGGGTGATATTTACGTAGCACCTTTATTCCGTTATCATTGAAAATGACATCCTTTCCCATCTGTTATTATATGTGTCTCAGTGATCGCATTATCATGAGGCCATTCATAGTATTGATCGTTTTAGTATTGAGATGAAAGATCGCTTAACATGACTGAATATTTGGATATATATATTAATGAATGATTTATAGTGTCAATTTAAAGGGATGCCATCATCGACTAGCTTTCACTCGCCTGACACTTCAATTACCTCCAATACAAATTGTTTATGGACACTACTGAACTGTCCAGTGATTGATTAAGGTGCTCATCTGTCTAATATGGTGTGCTGTCACATGGTTTGACTGCGTATTTGTCATTGGGTAGCCCGTGTCTCAAATGCCGCAGATTCTTGATTTTTCTAAATTTCTTCTTGTTCCTTATGCAAATAATTTTTAGGCATTTTTGAAGAATTTAGATTTAAAGTGCAAATGTGATATGCACAAGTTTGTCTCTGACGTTTAAAAACTTCGAATTTTGTGCTTAAACATGGAATATATATGTCTGTACATTCAGATTTGTCTATGACTGTGGTACAAAATACTTGTAGATTATAGTAATTGAAATCTGTATTGTACCGACTGTAATTTATTTACAGTGAGTGACGGGTTGCCATGACGACCATGGAGTCGCCACAAATCCAGGTGACATCCTATGATGATACAAACAAGAAAGTCCAAGATGATGACGATGATTTGGACAAAGAACTCGAATCATTTATAGCTACCAGAACGGTTGAGGAACGTAAGGTATGTATAATGCAACTTTATTCAGTTATATTGACATTTCTGAGACTCGTGGGGAAGGGAGGGGGGGGGGGGGGGGGGGGGGGAGGTGTGAAATGTTCCTTGTGGAATCTGACTGAATTTCATGTGGTATCCATCTAGTAATTTTGTATGGTAATAGCATTTTACCTGAGACAATGTGTCATTCTGAATGTCTTATGTGGAATACCTATTTTTAAAAAGTCTGATTCGAGAATTTTTCACTCATGTTAGAGACCTCACGAGTTTAAAGTAAAATGCCACAAATTTATCACGTACATGGTGCTCAAAGACATAGCAGTGAGAATTCTTTATCATGGCAATGCCTACCCTGACACAGGACCTCCATCATGAAAGTCATAGTGTAGATTGAATTAACATGATGGCATTGCTTTTATTGATGCTTATGATTTATCTTTTTTTCCCTGCAAAGTTAAACCCATAGTGAATGATGGCATATTAAAAATATTACAATGCATTCATAGTCAAAGTTTTAAAAGTAGATTTTTCTGACCTATAACATAAAATTAAAACCATTGCGATTGTGTCCTTGTAAAAAATCGTGAAATTTTAGCCCTGCGGAATTCAAGCAACTTAATTGTCAGTATGACTGAGCGTGTTGGATATTATAGAAGATTTATGGTATTTTAGTGGCAGGGTAACAGTAGAAGGTCATGGTCAGCAGCAGTGATGTTGGTGGATTAATGGGAGTTGTTGCTCCAATAACCCTGCAGCATTACTTTTACTTCATTATCTGAGCAACATCACTTTACCTCATTAATCCAGCAACATTGCTCTAAAACTTGCTGCCCACAGTCATTTTATATAGATTAAAAACATGTAAGCAAGAAACTAACATTTGTAATTTGCAGATCACTTGTGTAACAAAGGCAGATCATTCCTCTAATGTAACGTGTGAGGCAAACTCTTCAATGCATGTGCAACATTAATTAATTGCCAAACCAATCAATACAATGCACACAAAAGCTCGGAGAGTTAATGAAGATTAATTTGAAACTTTAGAAATCATTTGAAATTAAATGCTGTGGTTGTGACCTTTACACAGGGAGATCAGACGGCGGGGTTGTCAACCACACTAATGTGATGATTAATAACCCGGGTCCTCCATTTCCCCCCACAAGTATCAATATTTAATGAAAGAATAAAGGAAAATAATGTTGCATCTTTGGATTTCTAATTTAGCCAGAATGCGGTCTGGAGGGGTTAAGGAGTTCATAGTAATCTGCTTAGGAAGGTCAGAAGGTTCATTTTTCTTTTTTGACTAGACTTTACATTTTCTTGTGAAGACAATTTGATATGCATATAATACAAATGTTTTTTTTTTTTCCTTTCTTTCTGGTTTTGTGATTAATCTTGACTTTAAATGTTTAGGTTACAGAGGGTTATTATAAGATCCATACTTAATATGATGCAGCTCTATTGTGTAGTGTAGGTCCCAAGTTAAAGTTAGCATCAATGTGTGACATTGCTTTAAATCAGTCAGATCATTCATTAATGATAATCATTGGTGTTAGTAGTGTATTATGAATCAACAATGATTAGAATTTATCACTTTGGAAATCTGCCTGGATGATTTAGCTTTTGTTAGTGCTGATCAATAAAGCATTTAAAATTCTGAATGCAGGGAAACACACTTTACTATCTGTTGTATTTAATTATGATGTATTAAATTACGGAAATACACAATTTGAAATATTATACATGTACCATATTAGATATCTAATCATGAAGAATTAGGAATGGGTAATGAGCATGAAACAGTTAATTATTTCAGTTAATCAAAGATGGTAATCTACAATTATAATTTAATTTTGTTTGTAAAACACAATTTAATTGCTCCTGACCATTTGACTTTATCAATATATGTGAATTATAATTCATTATATCGTATTAGCAAACAAATTTCATTTTTGAAAATACATGAGGCTCAGGGTATGAAATACCTGCAATGTACACGAGCGTACTTCATTTCATGAATCGCGATAGTGCTTCAAGAAAAATAAGCCAGCGGGAATTGCAGATCATACCCTCATGTATTTTCAAAACTGAAATGTCGCTTAATATGTTTATGTTCTACAGTCATTTCTAAAAGACGTACTATATAAATTTATCAAAGATTCATGTGTTCACAAATACAGCACGATCCTGAGGAAAAGGCTATCATTAGGATTTGTAAAGTTATAAAAGGCAACAACAGGAGGGAGGTTGATGTTGAGATTGGACGTGTATTGGAGGGAGGTTGATATTGAGATTGAATGTGTATTAGAGGGGGTTGATGTTGAGATTGGACATGTATTTGATAGTGAGATTTGACCTGTATTAGAGGGGGTTGATATTGAGATTGCATTAGTTGGGGGGGGGGGGGGGGGGTTGATACTGAGATTCATCTTGCAGTGGAGGGTTGTATAATATATTTAGATTGGACACGAGATTGGACATCACACTTTGAGGTACACAATCTACAGTTTCTGGTCACTATCACTAGCTCACACTGGACCTGGGCAAAGCTCAATGAAATCTTGATTTTAGCCTGCCTGACATTTTATGATTGATTGTAACTAGATTTTCTGGGCTGAACAAAGATTAAGTGCACTGTGACAGTCTATACCAACTGGTCAGAAGGAATCTTCTGTGAACAAAACCATCAAACTGACAGTTTTTAAAAGAACTGAATACCTATGTCAATATTTAAAGTCCCTAACTCTGTGATTTAATTTTCATGACAGTCAACATGATCAAACCTTTCTCTTTAAAAGCTCATGTTTCGTGTGTGTTTGTTAGTTACAACGAAGATAATTCGAAATAGAGTATCCGGTTGACAATTTAGAAAAAGGCAAACAACAAAAAATGCTAACCCGGCTCTTGATCAACCAATAGCAGACATTTAAGATATAAAGAAAAATCCAAGGGTTTTGGTTTTATTTTGTTAATTATGCTATCAATAGATTAAAACCCATAATGAGACATTCTCACGCTCATAAATCTTAACACGATAAGAACATAGAAACCAAAATATTTTCTTCCTTAAAACCATGCTTGGTCAGATTTTATCAAGTGTAAATCTAATTCTTACTTTCACTATAAGCATACTAAATGTTTGTACAAATGATATGTTGACATAGAAACTGAGATGGCTCCCACCCGGTGTTGCCTGAATTGTTTTAAATGTCTTTCATTGTAAGGTATTGGAATGGATATTGCAATTGCCGATACTGATATGCACATATAATTCTAATATTTATAACAATTGTTTTGATTGGACAAAAGTAAATCTAAACGAGAATTTACACGTCAATAAAATTAATCCAAAAACGCTATGTATATACATACGCGCCAGAAAACAAATAACAGTACAGGGAAACTATTCAAATTTTTGAAATTGATAATACAGGGAACAAATTGGAATTATAAGAATCAAACATTCTTTGCACACTTTTATGTTAATTATAGTTTGTGAGTAAAATGTCCATAGTTTACACATGGATAAATTCTTCAAAAAGATTGTTTAATCCTATAGGGTAATTATTAAAGCACAATACGCAATTTCCAAGTTACCCAATAATTCTTCGCCTTTGTGGAACTCTTACGCACAGTGAGACACAAAACATACTATCGTCCACACGCGGTGGGTACAAATGCTTATCGCTGCCTTCATATATTGTCTAAAGGCCGATTATCAGACATCATGCAACCACCCAAACTGCAGCTAGCTGGGCACACAATATTAGTAAGTTTAGTTGTATTTAATAAAAGATACAGCTCAAACAAAAATCGATAATAATGCACCATTTTTCTTTGATTAGAATATCATCCATGCAGAGCAAAATTTACACTTTCATTACTTTTATCCATATTTACATAGCTAGTCTATAGTATATGTATACATCTTGTACCCACCCAAGCGTTCAACAGAACACTAAATGCACCTCTATCACAGAAGAGCTGATATCTCAGAAGTTGCGTATTACTATAAATATGTTGCAGATATACACATGTAATTATTAATACATGATTACTATAAATACTTATTGCAGCACAAATTGTACTATGAATACTTATTGCAGCACAATTACTATGATATACTCAGCAGATATATATTATAATATACATTCATAGATATTTTTCTTGAACAAAATCTGCAAGACTATATCAACCATTTAGTAATGGAATGACACTTCTTCAGTTTAGAATAGAAATTCCAGACCGGATAAGAATGGCATTAAAGTAACTCACAAAGAATGTATACAGTATAATCTCCATTACCCATAATGCAATCAAATTAAGACGGTCTTATTAAAATCAATGAACTTTGAAGATAAATGAACGAAGAAATGTATGTAATCTTATTTGATATTATCGTTGTAGAAACTGAAACAACAACACATCATTTTTTTTAATGAATATATATGCAATTTGGCCATTAATAGGATTAATTCCTTGAAGAATTATTCCAGAAAAAATCAGATATGGAAAGCTCTGAAACTATGGAGATTGGAAATATTGATTGTGTGGCATTGATTGTTGCCCCTTGAACTGACGATTGATTTGGAGGAGTTTTCAGTCAGATGATGATGAGTAGTCTGAAACATAATAATTCTTTTCTTGTAGGAGAATGATGACAATTCTTCCTTGGGATCGCAGAGTTCACGTGAAAGTGAGGCTGAGAGGTCAACTGTCAAAGAGGAGCAAAAGATGGAGCCAAAAGAAGATGTTATAGAAATAGGGAAGGAGGAGAAAAAGGAGGACATGGATATTAATAAAGAGGAAAGAAAGGAGGAAGTGAAAGTAGAAGAAGAAATGGAAAAGATGGAAGTGAAAGTAGAAAAAGACCAAGAAGAGACAGAAATGAAAGTAGAAAAAGAGGAGAAAATGGAGGATGAAGTTGAGGAGAAACATAAAGATAAAGAGGTGACCAAAAGTGACAGAGACACTGATGTTGAGGTGAACAGTGATGGGAACGATTCTCGACCTAGTTCAGCAATGGCTGACAGACGAGAAGAGTCATCAAGAGAGAAAATGACAGATGATGAAGACTCAGAACCAGATGACTACACATTGACTGAGGACCAGAAACGAGCCCTCAAAGAGATAGAGTACCTAAAGAGTGAGATGGGATTACCCGGTAAGTACAGCAGTACCTCATGAGATGGAAATAGTCCCAGTAAGTAGATACAGGGTACCTCATGAGATATGGGATTACGTGGTAAGTACAGAAGTACCTCATGAGATGGGATTAGTCAGTAAGTACAGAAGTACCTCCTGAGATGGGATTACCTGGTAAGTGCAGATATACCTCATGAGATGGGATTACCTGGTAAGTGCAGATATACCTCATGAGATGGGATTACCTGGTAAGTGCAGATATACCTCATGAGATGGGATTACCTGGTAAGTGCAGATATACCTCATGAGATGGGATTACCTGGTAAGTGCAGATATACCTCATGAGATGGGATTACCTGGTAAGTGCAGATATACCTCATGAGATGGGATTACCTGGTAAGTGCAGATATACCTCATGAGATGGGATTACCTGGTAAGTGCAGATATACCTCATGAGATGGGATTACCTGGTAAGTGCAGATATACCTCATGAGATGGGATTACCTGGTAAGTGCAGATATACCTCATGAGATGGGATTACCTGGTAAGTGCAGATATACCTCATGAGATGGGATTACCTGGTAAGTGCAGATATACCTCATGAGATGGGATTACCTGGTAAGTGCAGATATACCTCATGAGATGGGATTACCTGGTAAGTGCAGATATACCTCATGAGATGGGATTACCTGGTAAGTGCAGATATACCTCATGAGATGGGATTACCTGGTAAGTGCAGATATACCTCATGAGATGGGATTACCTGGTAAGTGCAGATATACCTCATGAGATGGGATTACCTGGTAAGTGCAGATATACCTCATGAGATGGGATTACCTGGTAAGTGCAGATATACCTCATGAGATGGGATTACCTGGTAAGTGCAGATATACCTCGTAACAAGTAAGTAGAGAATAGAGATATAGGGTGCCTCGTGAGATTACTTGAAATTACAGACTTTGTGGGACTGTAGAGGCAGTCTGTAATATTGAAGGACAGACCTAAGCAACAAAGTATTGAGATAGGGCCAAATTATTTCCCTGTAAGGAAGTCTGGTATACTCAGCAAGTGCAGAACTGGAAGTTAATTTATTGATAAATGGTGTGGGATAAGTACATGTACATATATAAATGTATTATGTGTCTTGTACAGTTTCTTATCATCTACAAAATAATGGAAAGTTAATTAGTACTCAGGAAGTAAAGAAGCAACAAGAAATTCTTGTATTATAACATGCAAATATTTAATTGATTGTCTCTACCACATTGCCTTCATTTTCCTTCTTTGTAAATATTCATATTTCAAAGGTCTTCTATAATTCCAACAGAAGTGGTTTTTCATATTTTGTATCGTTTTTCTGACTGTAGGTGTCTCACTAACACATTCTTCATACCACTAAATGCACCTCTAGTAGAAAAGAGCTTACGTAACACAAAACAGGGACATTAAATGCACCTCTAGTAAAGAAGACCTTGTAACACAAAACATATAGTACCACTAAATGCACCTCTAGTAAGGAAGAGCTTGTATTTACACAAAACCATACCACTAAATGCACCTCTAGTAAAGAAGAGCTTGTAACACAAAACATAGTACTACTAAATGCACCTCCAGTAGAGAAGAGCTTGTATAGGCCAATCCGAAAACATGAGTTATCTTTCCTTGATCCGGAACGTAGTACGCTTGCGTAACAGTAGGTTAAGACTTCCGGGTAGTATATTCGAGAAGCGTCATTATCAACAGTGCAGAAGGCCGCATATAATTTTACAGCAATCACGCCAACAAATATGTTAACGTTAATAAAAGATCTCAATGCATAGGTTTACTTCATACACGTGAAAATAACCAACTTTGCCTGTAAAAATAATAGAAAATTAATGTTGTAAGTAGAGGAGGACACACCCCCCCCCCCCCCCCCCCCCCCCCCTATCCGATAGGATGTTCTATCGTTAAACTGATGTAATTTCCTACGACGGGCCTGTCCCGAGACGCAGTAAGATTATTCTAACTAACCCCCCCCCCATTTTCCAGGATTTCACGTGTTTTATAACTGAAATTAGTATATATCATATATTGCATACATTTCCTCAGGATCTTTAGCCCGTGTTTTAATACAGTCAGATTTATAATAAAATATCAGAAGTTACTTGTTCAATATCAATGTAGTACATGTACATTCAGCGATGAAAGTTCTGCCACGATGTACGTCTAGGTATGTCGGACTGACACATCTGGATTCTGAAAATGTTCATCTCCTTCGATTGGTGAGTAAAATTTAACCCAGCCTGTAGGCCTACTTGTAAATGAAACAGAGGCCACTGACAGATTTCCAGCTGTCTGCCCACAAATTTTATACAGTTTCAAATACAAGTATAACCATAAAGAAATTCGTCGTCACAAACAGGGCCGTAAATTAACCTTCAATTTGGAGGAGGCAGGAAATTAGGCGGGGGTCTGGGGGCACACTGAACACGTTTCGTGCAAAATCCTTGATTCTAGGGCCTTCTAAGATGTTACTTGACTAACTCATTCTAAAAGAAAGATTTGGAATGCTTTTTAAGGGAGGTATCATGTTCTTAGTTATTGGAAACAACATAAATTCTAATGAACTTTAAATTTTAATTTTTTTTGGCTCAAAAGTTGGAGGAGGCAGCTGCCTCCTGCACCTCCATGTAATTTACGACCCTGCACAAACCATCTTTAAACTGACATTTAGACATGCAATGCTTTGAAAATGAAATAACGTATAATTGAACACCCTGAATTTATAGTCGTCAAGAGTATGTACCTGTAAATACAGCCATTTTGAGTAAAATATTTGGAGTTTTACTCAAATTATTTTGTAAATTTGTGGCTAAAGGGGGTGTCTAAATCTGTCTTTGCAATTTCTTTTATGACACGATACGTGCCTATACATAATCAAGTAGATTTCAAGGGGGCTAAAACGAATAAAAGAGGGAAGATACAGAGATGTCAAAAGCATTGTATTAGGGGGGGGGGGGGTTTAAACTTACCTATCCCCCAGAGAGTACATTTGAGAATACTCCCCCCCCCCCCCCCCCTCCGGGATCACACAGGTCTATGAAAAATAATTTATATCAGTCTAGCAATATTCAACAAAATTAATAAAAAATATTATTTAGTTACCTATTTTACTGCATTTTAAACATATCAGTTGATATATATTAACAATCCTAGCTTCATGCTGCAGTGTACAAAATGATTTGCACATCCAGGTACTTTGGAGAAAGTTACCCAATGATTGCAATCTGGTTTATTTTTGAAAGAGTCGATTGGTGGTGGTGGAATAAATTTAGCCCTGATAAAACAATGAAAACGTTGATTTCCTAATTTAATTGTTTTTTTTTATTTTGAAAAGAGGGGGGGGGGGGGGGGGGGGGGGGGGGCATTTTACATGTGTGCAAGATCTTCTCACCACAGACACTCGACGTTTTAAATATCTAAAATAAAAAAAAATTGCCTACAAAATAAATATGTCAGTCGTTATTGGAGATATATGTAAACAAATGAATGTCTGGGTGATTTCCAATTTAATTTTTAAAATCCCCCCTCCCCCCGAAAATCACTCCCGACTCGATTCTTCTTTTCTTTTTTCCATTAACATTTTCTTACTCTCTCGTACAAATGATTTTAACTGTTCTCGATTTTGAACAGCGCCCATACTAATATAACTATATATATAATATATGCGCAGTCTGACTGTGTTACTACCCGGAAGTTGTCATATTCACACTAAATGTAAGAATACAAAGAGAGATAACTCACGTTTTCGGAAAGGCCTATATGAACAAAATATGAGTAGTACTAGATGCTGCTGAAATTGAATCCAAATACAGGTGACTCTCCATAACTCGAAGTTCAAGGGACCTTGATAAAACTTCAAGAAATCAAGAGTTCGAGAGATCGAAATTCGGAAATTGAAGGTCCGCCTGTGTTCAGATTTTACAGTAAACGGAAATGTATACCAACAAGATCATATATCGTTTTGACATGTTTTCCTTCATATTCGTCAGGTACTTTGAAATCAAAATAAAAAACCTTATTTTGCATTAATAAAAACATTTAAAAGTTTATGTATTTATTTGATGTGCTTTAATCATGCTTATAGATAGGCATACAAAACCAAGTTCAGATGACGCTTTACTATCGCAAACTAAACAGAGCACAATGTTAGGTCGCTTTACCCAAAGCAAAAATTGTAACGAATGAGTAAAACGATATTTTAGAGTAAATTTACACAAAGAACAAACTTGAGAAATTTAACAGTCTGTAGATCTCTAAATTATGTATAAAATTTACTATCTCTTGGTCACGTCAAAACAAATTATAGATTTCTTTCATAGTCGGGTTATATATAATTTTAATCATCACGACTCAAAACCCCAGTGCAAGGTGTAAACTTACCAATTAGCCAATTATATACTCAAGTGTGTCCCCTCCACAAAGAAGCACTGGTGTTGTTTCAACTATGTAAACACCTAATTACCCCTCCAGCATTCAACAAAATCCAGGGAAGGCCCAAGCGGAAATTATTACTCGCTTGGGTAACGGTGGGTATACACTACCACCACTTCGAGAGATCGAGAGTGAAAAACAATGAAATGTGTTTTATGGGACCCAACTTCACTTCGAGAGATCGAGAACTTTGAGAGATCGATAATAAATTTGCTTTGTTATATAAAGAAAAAAATCGGGACCATGATTTCACTTCGAGAGACCGAGAACTTCGAGAGATCGAGTTCGAGCCATCCAGAGTCACCTGTAACTTAATGACACTCGATTTATCAAAGCTTAAAACATTCTAACTTAAGTGCACATCATTATGGCTACATTCATTAGCTACCAGATATCTTATCAAACACTCCTTTTATAAGACTATTCGATGAAAGCTTTTGATCAAGTTCCCACATGAACAAACTTAGAATTAAGCAAAGCAATTTATGATTATTTAAAGATGTCTAATCAAATTTTGTTGACTCTTTATCAGCTTACTTTAGAAGTATATAAGTATTGCTAGATAGAATATCAGACATTTTATTTCCAAAGTCTCTGCCAGAAGAACAAATTGTGGATCTTTTCTTTCATTTGAAAATAATTAAATGAAGAGAAGTCACTGCAACAAAGTCTACACCGACTGTGCTGTTTTATTTACACAGTGTGGAATAAGTTGATTGGGTATTGTGAGTGGGATTTTAAGTGTGACATTGTTTGATTAATTTTTTTCAGAGGAGGACCCCCCAGAGTATGACGTAAAAGAGCGGTTAAAAACATTGAATGAAGAACTTGCCAATGATCCAACACCAGTTGAAAAAAGTAACTCTAAAGTGAACTTTAAGGCTAATCTTGTGGACTTGGTGGCCCCACCCCCAGACTATCCAGACGAAGAAACACCCCGAGAAAATTCTGAAGCACCACCACAATCTCAGGCATCGGAGACTTCCAATGGTGAAAAAGAAAACGGAAATAAGGTTCTCATTGAGCGTGATGGAAAATTTGAATTAGTGAGTGAAAATGATGTAAGAGCCAAGGAAATGGGACTCCCTGTATTCAGTGGTGATGAAGAAAATGTGAACAATAGTAACACATCAGACTCTAGTTCTAATGGTGATTTCAATCGCAAGCCTGCCCCACCTTCTCAACCCAGACCTGCAACAGCGAATGGAAATTCCCGACGCACTAGACCAGGGTCATCGAAACAGAGAGCATCATCAGCTGGGACGCACAGAGGTGCGGTGTTAGGGGACTTTAATTATAATTCACCATATGCCATGTCCCCTAAGGATAAAAAACTTGTAGAAGAACAGACAAAGCAGCGAGAACAGAGGGAGAGAGATAAGAAGAAGCTGGAACAGCAGGAGAAAGAATACCAGGAGCGGGACAATAATGACGCCTTTCAGGCCTGGCTACGGCAGAAGAGAGAAGAATCCCGAGCACGAAAACAGGAGGAGGAGGAGAAGAAGAAAAGCAAGCAGTCGCCGAGACAGGTACGAACAGGTTCTCACTTGCAAAAAATAGCCGAAGTAATTTGTGTCTCTGTCAGTGAGGCTGAAGGTGGTTTTGTCCTGTAGTTGTGTGTCATTACTTAATTTCAGATGCTGTCTGCAAGTAGAAAAAAATAATCACTAATTGTTTAATTACGAAAAATTAGAAAAGGGAATTGAAAAGATGTTAAAAATGTTTTGATTCAGTTTGAAAAACATTCATTGTTACAATTATCAGTAACCACTATCATTCAAAAAAATGAATTTTTTTGAGAAGTTGGATTTTTCTTTCTTTCTTTTTCTGTTTTTTTTTTACTGTTACCATGCGATAAAATTCCTTGCAGTACTCCATCAACCCCAGACACTGTGTACAACGTTTTGTTGTTGTGGTAGTTCTGTTGGCAATATGTATACTTTTTAATCAGAATATCCATGAAACTTAATGTGTATAATGAGATATTAACTTTGTGAAGTACATGTACTTGTTGGAGTTGTCTTTCTTGGTGTCATTTAACTATTATAACGAACTGGGGATTCATTAAATAATTAATGAGTATGAAAATAAGTCAACAGCTCTCTTTTGTGTCTTTCTTGGCATTCTTTTTTATATTTATGGTTACTTTTTTCTTATTTACATGCTGTTTTAATTATCAACATAGCTAGAAAAAATATAATTAGTAATTAATTAGATAGATAAAGTATCTTGGCATGTAAAATCTCTTAATTTGTAGAAACTAGGCAGATAGAAGGAGCACCTCACATTTTCTACTCACTCTAACCAGTAAATTATACCTGTTTAATAGATGTAGGATTTTTTATATATGGAGACTGAGAAGATATTTGTTACAATCTATTTACTTATTGAATTAACCAACAACTGCTATGACATTTTCAATTCCAAAAATTGATTGCATTAATTTACCCTCTAGCTTTTGAAAATGACATCTTTAAGTGCTAAATTTACAGAAAATGTCAAAATCTTAACGGCGAGTATCTCATTCATCATTATGCATAACATTTTATGTAAATGGTCTCTAAATGCTGTTTGATATTTATATATAGCAGAAAATGGTCAGAAAACATCAATGTAATTTCCATGAATGTTCATAATTCACATTTGCGATAGGAATTTAATAAATTTATCTTTTAAGTTATTCTTCTCAAACACTCCTCCATCAGATGCCATTGTCACCCTGTTGGTTTTGCCCAACCCCACTCTTCACACCCAAATCTTCTAAAATGTTTCTTTAAAGTAAAATGATAAGAAAGTTTTCCGTCTGTACAAGTGGCCCTGTGAAACTGTTTGCTGTGTGTGTGTGTGTCTGTCTCTGATGTCTACTTTGTGCCTCTGTTCTAGCAGAATTCCCATGGTAACAACTCTGACATGGAATCGTATGAGTCCTTACCCCAAAGTGATGAGCAGGTAAACTACACCGGAAATACAAAGATCAGACAATTAGGGCTGAATTACAATATTGTTTGTCTCCCCTTTTCAAATGGCCAAATTTAAAAATGCCCTCACTTTAAGTACTTCATTACTGTTTGTCATGAAATTTTTTCGCAAAATTGGAAGCTATCTTAATGCGAGTTGATTAACTTGGGTAAAAGTGATTTGCTTATTGAATATCACTATTTTCATTTTGACCAAAAAATTTGTTTCCCTGTATATATCTATATACACCCATAAGTTTGAAATAGTGCATCATGAAGAGGGAACAAACAATATTTTAGTTGAGACTCAATGGCAAAAACCTTCTAGTTCTTTTTTGTCTGCGTTGTCCGTGCTTTGGATTTTGATTCATTTTCATGACTATCATTAGAAGTTTGATCAAAGTGATTCACGAATACCAGTGTCAACTTTTAATTGAATCTTCTTGCAGAATGCAAAATTATATAATGGTATGAATTAATGATGAAGTAATTTATGATCTAATATTATATTTACGATAATATTTTTTAAATCTAAAAGATTATACTTTGATTTTTTTGTTGCCTGAACATAAAGTGATGCTGTCTGTCTGTGACACCCAGGACCTTATAACTGTAAGAGATCGGATTTTTATACCCCCCGCAACAAGTTGTGGGGGGGGTATACTGGAATCGGGTTGTCCGTCTGTCTGTCCGTCCGTCCGTCTGTAGACGCAATGGTTTCCGGACTCTAAAGCATTATCCTTTCCACCTACCGTCACCATATCATATATATGGACTACCCATGGGATGAAGATGTTCCCTATCGATTTTGGGGTCAAAAGGTCAAAGGTCAAGCGCACTGGACATCGAAGTAGCAATATGGTTTCCGGGCTCTAAAGCGTTATCCTTTCCACCTACAGTCACCATATCATACATATGGACTACCCATGGGATGAAGATGTTTCCTATTGATTTTGGGGTCAAAAGGTCAAAGGTCAAGTGCACTGGACATCGAAGTAGCAATATGGTTTCCGGGCTCTAAAGCGTTATCCTTTCCACCTACAGTCACCATATCATACATATGGACTACTCATGGGATGAAAATATTCCCTATTGATTTTGGGGTCAAAAGGTCAAAGGTCACGTGCACTGGACATCAAAGTAGCAATATGGTTTCCGGGCTCTAAAGCGTTATCCTTTCCACCTACAGTCACCATATCATACATATGGATTACCCATGGGCTGAAAATGTTCCCTATTGATTTTGGGGTCAAAGGTCAAGCGCACTGGACATCGAAGTAGCAATATGGTTCGGTTTGTCATGCCATTTGTTTTTTACACTCAGAAAAGAGGTAGTTTATACCTATTACCAACACCCTTTGGGAGATTGGGGTAAGCGGGGGGTATTTTTAGTGAGCATTGCTCACAGTACCTCTTGTTTTATTAAGCAAACTTCAGTAACTGTTTCAAACTTATGATAATGATAAAGGTGACTTGAGATGTCTTGACCTGCATTCTCTCAAAGTTGATCTCTTCAAGTACTGCAGACGTATTCAATACCATGGATCGAGTCATAATTTTGCAGATTATCATTTTCGGTTTGGTCCGTGAAATTCTACAGAGTTGAATATGGCTTACATGAAAATAGCTTACATGCTTCAAGTCCGCTGGTATGAAATTCCATGGATTTTATTTGACCATGGACATAGCATAAATTAGTACCCCGCTTAATAATGTACATTTACAGTATTCTGATGAATTTAAGCACATTTACTCGTGTTCTCGCAATACTTGAGATTTCTCAATTTGAAAGTAAAATATCCCAATATCTACAAACCTTTGAAATTTACTCTCAATACCTCAAAGTACCAGTTGAAATTTACTCTTTTTACCTCAAAGCGCTAATTGAAATTTACTCTCGACACCCCAAAGTGCTAGTTGGAATTTTCTCTTGATACTCCGAAGTGCTAGTTGTTTATACATGCAACGTGTGGGTTGATAAGAGATGGCCATTGTTATGAAACACTGCATGACAGCCCTAATTAGCAAGGACTTTTCGCTAGGTTTCCGCACCTGGGGATCAAATGGTTCGTTGAATTATCAGCTGCAGTTGATAATTAACCTACTTATATTTTGAAAGTGATGGACTTTAATTATGAGACCAGACACTAGTTTTTTGATGAATGTATAACTGCAATGAATAAAGAATTATCAAATGCAAATAAAAGAAATATTTAGTCTCTCTATGCATATTTTAGATGAACATATTGCTTGGGGAACATAAAATGATTAACTTTAACCTGAGTCTGACATGATATAAACACTGATCTATATCCATGGAGTTGGTCAATAAAAGCGCTAGACACTGCAGTTTGTTTTGAGGTACCTAGGTATAATATGTTTGTTTGTTTTGATGTTTTCTGCCACACTCAACAATTTTTCATTTATCTGGTGGCGCCCAGTTTTTATTGGTGGAAGAGAGAACCCAGATACAATGTACCTGGGAAGAGACCACCGATCTTCCGAAAGTAAAATGGGAAACTTTCTCACTTACCGGCGCGAGCGGGATTCGAACCCGCGCCGACAGAGGTGAGAGGCCGTGTGATTTTGAGCGCAATGCTCTAACCACTCGGCCACGGAGGCCCCTAGGTATAATATGAGGACCGATGCTGACCATGCACTTGAAAACTAGTATGTGATGACATTTGTGTCAAATAGAAGCAAAATGTCAAAAAAGTATTGTTATAACAATTAGGATTACCTGTAACAAAAACAAAACATTTGAATCCTTTGAGGGGAGTTTTTAAACAGGTAACTTTAGCACAGAAGAGATAATAACAATTTAAGAATATGGATTAATGATTAGATGTTAATAATCTCAGAAACACTGTAAGAACTTGCAGCAGATACATGATATATACAAGTATATGGACAAAATAAAGCATAATTGGCAGCTTGTCATGTTGTACAGTTGTTTACAAAAAAGAAATCCTTTTTGGCATAATAATCCCATTAAAAAAGTATTTTGATGGAAGCTGACAAATTGTGATTCTGTGTGAAGTTTATAATTAAGTGTTCAGACAACGAGTATTCGCCCGATTACCTGTTCAGACAGCAGGTGTTCACCTTATTACCTGTTCAGACAGCAGGTGTTCACCTGATTACCAGTTCAGATAGCAGGTGTTCACATTATTACCTGTTCAGACAGCAGGTGTTCTCTTATTACCTGTTCAGACAGCAGGTGTTTTACCTGTTCAGACAGCAGGTGTTCACCTTATCACCTGTTTAGACAGCAGGTGTTCTCTTATTACCTGTTCAGACAGCAGATGTTCACCTTATTACCAGTTCATATAGCAGGTGTTCACATAATTACCAGTTCAGACAGCAGGTATTCTCTTATTACCTGTTCAGACAGCAGGTGTTCACCTTATTACCTGTTCAGACAGCAGGTGTTCACCTTATTACCAGTTCAGACAGCAGGTGTTCACCTTATTACCTGTTCAGACAGCAGGTGTTCACCTTATTACCTGTTCAGACCATATAGTATGCAGGCAGCAAGATGCATGTCGAATAGAATTTTACACGTGAAAGTCCAGCACTTGTGTTTGCTTTGGTGTAGGAAATTTAGTCATCGATATACACTGAGTTAGATAATGCAATTAATGTAGATACACAATTTCATTCACATCTGTATTTAAATATTGCCTTTTATTTAGGGCGATAACAGAAATATTGGCCTGATCTCCTTCCAGGATTTGTACATTGATCCAGAGGTTAATAATAGAAATAGAGCAATAGTGCTAGTTTGGGGTCAGAAGGTCAAAGTTCATAACCATGGGGATACCTCTTTTTATACCAAGGCTAATTTACTAACTGCATATAGAAGGATATGCTTATAACTCTCCTTTGCTTCCAGTAGATAAATATTATAAGAAAAAGTTTTGATGAAATATATTTATGTACACTGTAGGTATGTCTTTGCTAGACAAGGATTTTTGTTCAAAACCCTGTGACCTTTTAGCTTACAAAGATGACTGAAATAAATACATGTACTGGTATTTTGGCTTTAAAGATTGGCTTATTCATGAGGAGAGAGAACGGCAATAGGTCATGATTAAGTCGAAAGAAATTTTAAACAAGTGCACAATTAAAAAAGACATCTGTATCACATCATCGGATACCCACGGCTGATCTCGTCTTCTACTCATGTGATGAGAATGAGATCAACCGTGGGTAGATCTGACGATGTCTGCACCAATGATTTACTGGAATTAGTGAAGATTTTCCTTAATAAGATGAAAAAGACTATCGTACTTGATCTTTGTATTTCTGGTCAGCAATAGTAAGATTTACGGTCAGATTTGTTTTTTTTTTAAGGACCTGAGTCCAATTGAGGATCAGTTGGATGGAGGCGATTTTATTGTACTGTTAGGAAAACCTTTATCAACTGTATCGCAGGCTTAATTCATACAACATGTATAGAAATAAATCAACACTATTTTTGTAGATCTGTATTTGATGTGTTTTTCTGGGATTGTTTATGTTTAAGGTTTTGGACAGAGACTGGATGGCTAGATTATTTTACTTTTCATGTCAATTTGAATTGAAATGTGTAGTTTGTTATAAATCTGAAAGACAGTTTCTAAATCAAAATTAGAATATAATTCACACTGAAAAGAAAAATAATGTTGATTTATATCTCAAAAGTGCTAGGAATGACCAAATTTGAATTTTTAAATTGCAAATTTCCATAATTTCATATTTTTCTTTGCATTTATTACATTTTGAACTGCAAAATGATATTGCAGTACATTAGAAGGTATAAATTCTCTTAAAAATCATGAGAGTTAATTTTTCAATCATATAAGTATTATGAAGTTTATTAGTGTTGTAAACGGCATATTCCATATCTCTTTTAATCAGTTGATTAATTAATTAATAAATGCATAATGGAAGCAAGCCAGAATTGCCATTCTAAACCATTAAAGGACTTACAGAAATATCGTTCCTTGAACTGTCAAGTTGCGCGTGAAGAATTATAAGTTATATATATCAGTTGATGTGTTTTTGAATTTATTTTAAAACACATTACTCTTCAGTTATAATGGTTTTACAGTGTAAGTGAATCCTTACAGAGAACAGCAGAACATGAACTATGCAAATTGGTCTTGCATATAGATTATTTTGGCATTAAAATGGCCATGCACATACAGTTTGTAGCACTCGCTGTAATTTATATACCACTTAGATTTTTGATAGATTTATAGTATTTTTTGAAGTTTTGGTCTGTGCCAGAATTCTTCAGAGGAATACTCCAGGAGTAAACACTTCTCTCTGTAAAACACCATGTTAACCAACAAAAAAATATTGAGACAGAAATATATAGAATTGCATTGACTGACTATATCGCCAATTAAGTGGTCATAATTTCTGGCACAGATTAATCTTTCCGCTTCTTTTTCTCATGCACAGCAGGGTCAATGGACGGACACCTTTATGAAGAATAGAAGCTTGATGCAAAGGGTCTTTGGCAAAACTGTAATTTGCAACTTGGAAAAGAGTGTGGGCATTGTATGAGTTTTTAATGGAGCAGTGTTACCAAAATCATTTCTAGCCTCTCTTACCATGCCAAAATCTATCACACTTCTTTAATGGGACACATAAATATCTACAACCGTATATATACCATATACTTATAACCAAGGGTCACTTAAATTAGTGAATTCCAACCCATAACACTCATTAATGATAGATGTACATGTATATGTTTATTTAAATGCATCTTTTTCAAATGGCTTTGTATACTATTGAAATATCTATGTATATATGCATGCAACTTACCACTTTCCAATTATACTCAGGGATGTAAACTGGAAATGATTTTTATTTGAATTAATAGTACACCATTTTAATTTTATCAATTCACTTTTGCTGAGAGTATGTTCCTGCACTCTTCGTTATTGTACCTGCAAACACCATTAGGTCAGTTTTGTCACTTTTAAACCTGTAACCTTATACCTATCAGTGAATGGTGATTTGATTTTTGAAAAAAGAACGAAATACGCCAGTAATTTTATTTCAAACTCTGTATTGAGTGAACCAATGAAAGCAGTTGATTAATGAAATGCTGGAATTACTAGTTAGCAAATGATTTATGGCTAAAAAGAGAGTCCGTTAAATAACATGCCAAACCTCAAATGTCATTTTCAGAAATATATCTTGCCAATACCACTTCATTACATTACCTGGGTTTCAATCATCATTTACATAATTGTTTAAGAAATTGAATCAGGTAAATTAACATTACAAATTCATTTTGTCATTTATTAAAGAAAAAAATTGACAACTACAAGCAGGCAAATGTTCTCTTTCAATTTTTTTTTTCAATTCAGACTAAGTTGTCATGGTGGGCATGTTAATCAGCTGCTGTCTGATTACAATGGATTCTTGTCTATTGTATCAACTATAATGTTAGATCATTCATAGTTTATTAATTCAAAAGTCAGCAAGTTATTTCTGATCATTCAAAAAGATTCTGCACTATAATGTTATACAAAAATCCCAAAAATTATTAAGGTCATCTGCTAATCAGTTTGGATATTTCTGAAAATAGACTAATAAAAATTTTGAATGAAAAGAAATTATGGCAGTATATTATTTAGAGAGTAAATGCAGAGATATGAAAAGGTCATATATATATATATATATATATATATATATACATGTATATATATATATACTACACATATACTATACAACACCCTACTTTAAGAAAGTAGGGTGTTGTTGGGTTTTTGTGCTTTTATATATATATATATATATATATATATATATATCAATTATGCATGAACTTGTACATTTCATGTTTGCTTTATTATTTCCAGAGAAAATGAAATAAAAATAAAAAATTATAATGCCAAGTGAAGAACATTTTGTATAGAAAATCTTATTTCTGAATTTAAATAAAATGATTTATTTTAGGATGAGGAAGTGAAGGAGGCGTATTCATCGTGGCTGAAAAGCAAACAGAAACAACTACGACAGGAAAAACTTCTGAAGAAACGAGAAGAAATGGAATCCACAGACGGCTTCTACATCCGATCTCGCCAGGAGTGTGACCAAGCCTTCCGACAGTAAGTTCAGAGTTCAAATAATCCAGTGTGTTGTGTTTTATTAAACACCCCTACCCACCTCCAATTTTATTTATATTTCACACACATACATACACACTTTGATAGATTCGTTACACAGCATGTCAGATTCCACAGTGAAAAGAGAACATGAAGGAAAGTTAACTGGGAAGGACTGGATTGACAATCGGAACTCCTCGAATGTCTCGTGCACTCGACATAGATCTCGGATGTAATGCGATGGCATCCATGAGTGAATTTGATGCATTGTTAACTATGATGTCACAGCCTACTGCAGTACGTTACCTACGTCATAACTAATATTGCATCAAATTCACTCATGGATGCCATCATATTACATCTGAGATCTATGTTGAGTGCACGAGACATTCAAGGAATTCGGATTGCATGGTTTGATAGACAAAAGTTGTCTGACCTTTATAGTAGTTTGCATAGCTATTCTCATGGATTCACATTAGCATTAAATCAATATACCATTTTTTTTGCAAAATAAGGACACAAAATGTCACAATGGCTAACACATCAGTTATTTCAGACAACTGCTCGAGCCTTTTCAGTAAGAGCAGTTTTCCACTAGCAGGAAAAGCCCATAAAAATACGAGTGTTAATTTAGTCGTGCTGCTTACAGAGTTTGAGAATTACTAATCTGTCAGCACTTACTTTTTTCTAAGTAGTGGTTGACATATTTGGAAACAATACAATACTTTAAAAATCAAAAATCATTAGTGGTACATTTGAATTTACATAAGAATGACAGGACTTTGAAGAGAATAAAACAAGTTTTATACCAGGCCTGATAAAATTGTTTCTTTAAAGACATGATGTCTTTGATTTAAGCTCATAATGAATGGCAGTATTTACTAATACATTTATGGCCTTTTCTGCTTTGTCTTTAAGTTATTTTTTTTTAGTTCAGAATTTAAAATATATTATACTTTTGAGAATGCATGAAGCATGATCAATTGATTTTCAGAAGGTAATTTTACTTACCCTATATTAACCTTCCATGTTTTTCATCTAAATTCACAATTTTCACTGCAATTGTTTTCAATCACACTTTATTCACTTTTGAATTCATTTATTTATTGAATTTTTAAGTCATTTGGAATGAAGTCATTAAAGTAATTATTGACTTCCTTAGATCATTATGAAATTTTCAAAGATTGTGTCAAATGAGAAATATTCAATGATGCACTGATTGAAACACATTGTTTACCACAAATTTGGAAATTGATTGAAGTAAAAAGGTAGATTTTAAACCCAGAAAAGGCCATGTGGATTTGTTGTAGAGTTCCGAAAAAAATCCAGATTTTGTGTGAAAGGATGGCTTTATTAAATTAACACAAAGTGTGCTTGTTTTGAAGTTTGAAGACAGATTTAGATAAAATTATTTCCAAGAAATTTTCCCAAGGAAAGTTTGTGGTAACAATTGTTTCATCATTGCAGGTGGCTAAAACTAAAAAATGCGGAAATTCGGAAAAAACGATCAAACGAACGGCAGAAAGTCAAACTGCAGCGGTTGATGGTGAGACGCAGCAGGAGAGCTAACTTGCTGCGGAGGTCGATTGTGTTTTCCGATGCTTTTCGGTTTTGATCATCAAGTCTCTCCAAAAAAGCTTCAACTGGAAGTGAACTTGCCGAGAAAATATAAATATTTCCCAAAGGATAAAAAAAAACCCATACCTAGTCTAGACTTAATCGTGAGATGTTTGGAACTTGAGACGCTGTGATATTAGATGTAGGACAAACTGTATTTGGTGTAGTGTTACGGTTAACTAATCAAGATTGTTATTGCAGATGGATTAAAAAAAAGAGTTCAGAGTCGAGAAAGGCACGTTTCATGGAGCAACAGCAACACAGACTTAGTCGCTTAGCAGCACGAAAAACCCGAAAAAACCTGTCCAATTTAAAAGCTATGAAACAGTCTAATTCGTTCGTTTATGTTGATTACTATGGTTACAGATATTAGTTTTTCTTTATCAGGGCCATTATTTCTAATGTATTTAATATATACTTATTTTGTTAGTTAAAATTACTTCTTTGATGCAGATTCAGTGAGTTAATATTACTCAGAAAATTTTTAGTATACATGTATCAGTGTTGATGAGTTATGAAAAAAGATGTCAAAAAATCAGATGTTACATGTACACCAAATCAGCTTTGATTGTAGCCAGGGCATGGTAGCTTGCAGAAGTCATTGAAGTGGTGAGAATTTTCCTAATTTTCTGTTTTATTCTTGCATCTGAAGTCAATGGCATTCCCTCACTCTCCAGAGCTGTTTGTACAGTGATGAGGGGAAAAAATGTTAAGCGAATAGTTTTCATCATTATTGTTTCTTCCAATATGTACATTATTTTGTTGAAATCCAATATATATATATTATTTTATATATATATATACCTGTTGAGTTTTGTTTTAATTCTGTATGACTAGCTCTGCCACAGTATACATGTATCTATATAAATGATCAACACCAGACATCATCATCATAAATTAGTCAGAATCAAATAAAGCAGGCATCTAAGTTTGTTCATCGTTTTAATATTTACCAGCTAATTTCCTCTGCCGTTCTTTAACAGTAAGGACAAAAACTGAACACAATATTTCTTCGTTGATGTTTATCTTTTATTTTTAGGATCAAACAAAATCCTCACAATTTAAGATAAAGTGTTTTTAAAAAAATGTTTAGCTCTGAAAAACTAACTTCTTAATTTTCACTTTCAAACAATAATCATAACTGATTTTGGTTTGAGAATAAAAATGACATGTCCGTTGGGCCTTTAATTGTGGTTGAAGATTTTTTTTATCATTGTTATTGAATTGAATTTGTGTGTATGCTGCTCGTAACATGAAAATCACTCCCCCCTTCCAAAAAAAAAAAAAAAAGAATTTTTTTACTGATTTCACAGTATACCAAGGCTGTTCTGATGATGTCTTATGAAATGCAGCTTAACAAGTACTTTGTTGGTAAATTTACAGAAAATACATGTATGTGCACATTTGAAACATGCATGTTTAAATATCAAAATTGCTTTTATTTCTCTTGTTAAAAAGTAAGCAACGAAACTATGTATACGCTATACTTTGGCTTCAACGACTCTTCTGTGCCATTAACTTATTATTATATCGATGTTTTAATCAAAAGTTATTTTTAACTTTCATCAAGGAAACACTCATTAACAATCAAAGATGTAGCTTTTTGTGATATTTCATTGTAAAATGAAAAAACATGATATTTCATCGTAAAACATGATATTTCAATGTAAAACATGAAAATTAATTGAAAATAATTCTTTTCTTCATAGTGTAGGTTGATGTTGATTTCCGAGTTAATTTTAGTTGCATCATTTGATATTAACATGACAAAGCTTGAGGACTAGGTCTGTGATTGGTTACTATATATAGTTAGTGTGTGGAACTAATGATACTGCGCATGTCTGTTGATTGTTACAACGTGCCCGCTGTGGGCTGCAGAGTGTGTGAGAGAATGAGAATGAGAAATATGCATATTGTAATAAAAACATGAAATAGAAGACATTTTGTTGTATTCAATATTGGAGTGAGGAAAAGATGAAAAAGCAGTTCTCTATGGCTTATGAAAAGGTGAAGATAACGAACAGTGATCAATCTCCTAATTCGTAAAAGTGAAGATAACGAACAGTGCTTTATCTCCTGATTCGTAAAAGTGAAGATAACGAACAGTGATCAATTGCCTAATTCGCAAAGGTGAAGATAACGAACAGTGACCAATCTCCTAATTCGTAAAAGTGAAGATGACGAACAGTGCTCAATCTCCTAATTCGTAAAGGTGAAGATAACAAACAGTGACCAATCTCCTAATTCATATAAAGAATACAAAATTAAGAATTGGGTAAACACAGAACCCTGGACATAGCAAAGGTGGGATCAGGTGTTTAGGAGGAGTAAACATCCCCTGTCGACCGGTCACACCCGCCATAAGTTCTATAATTTGATCAAATACACCGGGTAAAATTATACAATACAATACAAATGGAAAATACAGAATACAAATGCATACAATATAAATAGATATTATGCAATACAAATGAAAAATACAACACAAATAGAAAAGTTTAGATATTGCTATGTTTGACATGTTACTGTGTGTGGACTGAGGAAAAAAGCAGTTCTTGGTTCTTGGAATTCCTGCTTATCTTTAAATGTCCCGATTAAAGTGTGGTAGATGACAGAAAGTTGACAGTTAAAGATGTTCAACCATGCGTAACTGCAAAGCGGTAGATTCTCGGTCGAAATGATATACGTATTCTGCGATATGTGTCTAAATATTGCACACGATTTGACTAGTTATGCAGGTAATAATCAATTCCTGTCAAGTTATGTGGACGTTTAGTGGGAATTTGTGTGGGGGAAATGCAATAATATGAATGCATTTCAGAGCGGTGACGTATATCAGAGGGTCCTTAAATTAAACGAATGCACGGAGACTATGTGTGCGGTGATTTGTTAAGTAATGACATGACGTCACGAATGGAGTTCGAATATTAGAATATTTCAGTACACATATCTTTCTTGTGTAATATGGTGATGTGTTTAAGAATGAAATATAAACTTGATGTTCGTCCTGACTCCTGAGTGGTGTAGACTGAGTATTTGGGGGCAGAAACGTTCCCCGTCCTGATCTTTTTTATATATATTCTTGTCAGTAAATTGTGACTAGATTTATTTTAGGTCTACATGTCAGATACTAGGTGTTGTGTATAGTAGTCTTCACAATCGAAACAAACCAGAGGTGAGATCAGGTGCCTAGGAGGAGTAAACATCTCCTGTCGACAGGTCACACCCGCCGTGAGCCCTATATCTTGATCAGGTAAATAGAATACTCCATTGTCCAAATCAGAAGGGAAAGAACGGTCTAACCGTTTGTATGAAACACGTCAAACAGCATTTGACACAATTATAGGTTGTATTGGCAAACTAGATTGTTATAACGACCATAGAATTTACGAAGTGCTGGCTTTAAACGAGACTGTTGGAACCCCTGTAACTTAAACTAATTTGTCAGTAGCAGTCAGCACCAAAAACAAAAAAAAAACAAAAACCCCATGAATTTAAAGCTCTGCAATTTGCTTACAGGATAGAGTGATGAGAATAGTGTTGGAGTTTTAAAATTCTGATTCAGAGCAAAACAGTGACAGAGTATTAATTTCCATAGATTTAGCATATAAAGATAGTCTTGGAACCTAGATATTTAGCATATAAAGATAGTCTTGGAACCTAGATATTTATGGAATATAACTTCCCTGTTATGGTAAGTACAGAATGACGTGTGGGGAAATACCGACCTGACTCACACTATAGTTTATCTATAGGAATGAAAGGTGAAGATAACGAACACTGATCAATCTCATAACTCCTATAAGGAATACGAAATAAAGAGTTGGGCAAACGCGGAATGTGAGACTCGATGTAATGTGACTCAGCACGGACCTTATATAAGATCGGAATGGTTCAAAATTGCTGAATTACTCGTTATAGAAGGTTCGGCTAATGGTGTAGCGTTGCATTTAGGACATACATACAAAAATAAGGGTTACACAATTCCTATTGATTTTTCGAGGTTTCACATTTTCTATTTGGTTTTTCGAGGTTTCACATTTTCTATTTGGTTTTTCAAGGTTAAACAGTTCTATTGGTTTTTCAAAGTTAAACAGTTCTAATTGGTTTTTCTAGGTTAAACAGTTCTATTGGTTTTTCAAGGTTAAACAGTTCTATTGGTTTTTCAAGGTTAAACAGTTCTAATTGGTTTTTCAAGGTTAAACAGTTCTATTGGTTTTTCAAGGTTAAACAGTTCTAATTGGTTTTTCAAGGTTAAACAGTTCTATTGGTTTTTCAAGGTTAAACAGTTCTATTGGTTTTTCAAGGTTAAACAGTTCTATTGGTTTTTCAAGGTTAAACAGTTCTATTGGTTTTTCAAGGTTAAACAGTTCTAATTGGTTTTTCAAGGTTAAACAGTTCTATTGGTTTTTCAAGGTTAAACAGTTCTATTGGTTTTTCAAGGTTAAACAGTTCTAATTGGTTTTTCAAGGTTAAACAGTTCTATTGGTTTTTCAAGGTTAAACAGTTCTATTGGTTTTTCAAGGTTAAACAGTTCTAATTGGTTTTTCAAAGTTACAGTTTCTATTGGTTTTCAAGGTTACACAATTCCTATTGAGTTTCAGTGAAAGGTGATGGGGGATCAGCAGTGGCGGATCTAGAGGGGGCCGAGGGTCCGGTTCCCCTTTTGTGACCAAATATATTATTTTTGTGGTTATTATTTATTTATTTATATTGGTTGGGAATGGCCGTGTATGGTTTAATGTCCCTATCGAGAATTTTTCATTCATATGGAGACGTCTCCATTGCTGGTGAAGGGCTGCACAATTGAAGCCCCTTGCACACATTCACGAATCAGGAGCCGGTCAATGCCGGATGCAAAATTCCAGTCATCCGGGGTGATCCGACGTCTCTGGGTTCTGTGACGTCGTAATGCCGGTGTCAACAGGGTCTTATCACGATGCAGACACGGAAATCGTCAGTTTCTCTACGAATAAGCACGGTAACTACCTGTATGTCCCGTGGAAAAATCCCGGTCGGAGCCGGCATGATCACGGAGCGTACGGAAGATCACGGTTTCTGCCGGTCCATCCAAAAATAGTCATATATTTTTGCCCCAATGTGCTGATAGGTCATTGAGCTAATACGTTCTGTAACAATGGGATTCACAGCGTCGTACATGCGCAATCATTTTGAAAATGGATCATTATCATTTCTTTCTCAACCTTTTTTGGTATCTAGAATATTACTATTATATATTGAAATTATTTCATGTTTAAACTAATCCCAGGGTGAACCAAATAATGCCGAAAAATATCAAAGCTTGCAGTCCCCTGTCTACCATTTCGTGCAGACCGTTCACAACGCCTACAAAATAGTCAGCTTTTCCCAAGAAGCGATCCGTGCAATCCATTAAGCGTTCTATGCAAACCTTTCACCGTTCCGTGCAAGAATCGTTTCGTACTGTTCCGTACACGTGGTATAGTAGGACGCTTCAAGGTCTGTATAAAAGTAAATTAAATCATTCTTATTCAACACTTAAAACAAGATTCAAAAGTGATTTTTCACAAAGATAAAAAGTGGACATTTCAAACTGATAAATGTATTTCTAATTTGAATTAGATAGAGGAGTGATTAAATTGCACTCATCTTAAATAGATATTTTGATGTAAATTGTTTTAACTAAATGCGTTCAGCTGTCCTTTAGAGATAAGCAGATTCAATAAAAAGACTATGATGTATTAATAATTAATCTGGTATGCTCACCAGTTATAACTTATTTGCATCAATTACGGACATACCAGAGTTAATGAACATATTCATCCTTTATTTGCTTGTCCAATTAATGTCTAAGAAATGTTTATTTCATGTATCAAAACAGAGACACAGAGACTGGTTCTAGTAAAGTAAATAAATCAAAACGAAAGATATTAAAAGTAAATAAATCAAAACGAAAGATATTAAAAGTAAATAAATCAAAACCAAAGATATTATAAAAGTAAATAAATAAAAACGAAATACATGTATATTAAAAGTAAATAAATCAAAATAAAAGGATCCAATTCTTAAAGAAAATTAAGAAATAAATGATTGTCACTTGAATAGTGCTGAAGACTCATCATAACATTTGTCCCATATTAAACTCCCCGTCCTACAACAAGATATGTCGGCTTACAAAACATTCACCTTTAAGTTTACTTTAATGATTTTTGTTCAACACTTCTAATGTGATCTATGACGAACAGTTGTTAAAATCGTTGCTTATTTCCTTCGTAATTTTAAAGAATCTCTTATCAAATTGAGTATAGCAACTTCATATTGTAATTCACTTGATAAGTTTGTATTTCGTAAATATTGAATGCATATTTTTATGAGTATCTTGAGGATTGATTTAAAGTTGCAATGAGATAGTTTTTAATGATATTATATGTCCCAAAACAAGTATTTATTTTTTATATAATAGACTTTGAACTTACAGCATGAACATTGTCTTGATACAGAATCTGAAGAGTAACGACTCTCGTGCTTTGTGACAATTGTGGAAAACTTGCAGCCCTTGAAATATACGAGGGCGACCATAAGTAACCAGCATAACTTATTTCCGGTTGAGATCCACCTCTTCTTTTTCGATGTAATTGTCCTCTAGTGTGACGCAAATAGACCAACGGTGTTCAAGTGCCATCAGCCCAGAACCGAAAAAGTCAGGGTCCTATCCATTGACCCACTCTTCAACTGCCGTCATCACTTCTTCGTCAGACTGGAAATGACGTCCACAAATATCCCTTTTCAAGTTTTGGAATAGGAAGAAGTTGCTAGGAGCTAGGTCAGGCAAATAGGCAGGATGTTTTATTAATTTATACCCGTTTCGATCTACAGTATTCCATTGCAACTTTGCAAGTGTGGACTCTCGTTTTGTCCTTTTGCAGCAAAACACCTTTAGAGAGTTTACCTCGGCGTTTTTCACGGGTGGCGGTTCTCAGCTGGTCTAGCAAGTTTGCATAGTACACTCCAGTTATTGTACTTCTCTTGGGTAAAAAGTTCAACATAATAGCGTCTTTTACGTCCCAAAATACTGTGGTCATCACCTTGCCAGCAGATGTTTGTGTTTTGAACATCTTTGGCCTCGGGGACCCAAGCCCTACCCACAGGCAATAGCATCGCTTGGGGTCGAATTTACTATATAAACATAGGCGTAGCTTGGGTTCGAATATTACCGAGGCAGGGGGTCTGGGGGAGCCCCCCCCCCCCCCCCCCCCCCCCGAAGCTATCGACATTTTAACAACGTAAAAGATGTTTTTTTTCTTTTTTTTTTAACCGAGGCAGCTGCTTCGGTTGCCTCAATGGAAGCTACGCCACTGATAAAGAGTAGAAACCCCAAGCGATGCGATTGCCTGTGACCCTACCCAGTGACGACTCTGAGCTTTATTCTCTGGCTCATAATAATGTTCCCAAGTCTCATCTACAGTCACCAGACGCAAAAGAAAATCATCTTTTAAACCTAAAGTGCTCCAACAAGGCGCTGCATACTGATGCTCTGGTTGCCATTTGCTCATCGCTATAGGATTTGGGGACCCAACGGGCTGTTAGCTTGCGCATACCTAAACGATCATGTAAGATTGTTGAAACGCTACTACATGTATGTGAAATGCCTAATGCCTGTGCTATTTCTTCCACCTGAATTCGCCTATTAGATTATACCAGGCGTCCAGATCTGACTTCATCATCTAAAGACGTTCTACCGCGTTTTAAATCCCCTACCCAGAATTTAACCTGAGCATAAGATGGTGTGGAAGACCCCTAAACATCGGCCAACTCGCCGTATATTTCCTTGCCTGTTTTACTTTTTAAATACAAGTACCGAATTATGCGGTATTCAACTTTAGATGAAAAGCATGCATTTGCATCACTATCCATGTTTGATATTCAATATCTTATTAAAAAATGACTCGATACGCGTGCAATTTTGTACCCAGGTATAAAACATGTATTGAAACAAGCATGAAAATCAGGACCGTCTCGGTCAATCGGAAATGGGATAGGCTGGTTACTTATTGATATTCAATAGATTTTCTTCATGTTAGCTCTTTGTAGAAACTCAAGTTCCTATCTCAATGACGCACTTAAAAGATGACAGTATTTGGCATGATGCCAAGTCATAATCCTTCTGGATCACGTGCCCATTGGTGAAGCCTTGAAATCAACAGTGTCAAGTTTACTTGTTTCCTTGTTTGTTTTAATACAAATATAAAATAAGTATTTATTTTAGATTTGCATGAGATTATTTGATCGGTCAAAAGTCCGAAGTTTGTTTCTCTTTGGATTCGTTTGCTAATCATTGTCATGTGAGTTTTATTTCATCATTGTGAGTTTTATTTCATCATTATCTGTGAGTTTTATTTCATCATTGTGAGTTTTATTTCATCATTGTCTGTGAGATTTATTTCACTATTGTCTGTGAGTTTTATTTCATCATTGTGAGTTTTATTTCATCATTGTCTGTGAGATTTATTTCACTATTGTCTGTGAGTTTTATTTCACTATTGTCTGTGAGTTTTATTTCATCATTGTGAGTTTTATTTCATCATTGTCTGTGAGTTTTATTTCACTATTGTCTGTGGGTTTTATTTCACTATTGTCTGTGAGTTTTATTTCACTATTGTCTGTGAGTTTTATTTCACTATTGTCTGTGAGTTTTATTTCATCATTGTGAGTTTTATTTCATCATTATCTGTGAGTTTTATTTCATCATTATCTGTGAGTTTTATTTCATCATTGTGAGTTTTATTTCATCATTGTCTGTGAGTTTTATTTCACTATTGTCTGTGAGTTTTATTTCATCATTGTGAGTTTTATTTCATCATTGTCTGTGAGATTTATTTCACTATTGTCTGTGAGTTTTATTTCACTATTGTCTGTGAGTTTTATTTCATCATTGTGAGTTTTATTTCACCATTGTCTGTGAGATTTATTTCACTATTGTCTGTGAGTTTTATTTCACTATTGTCTGTGAGATTTATTTCACTATTGTCTGTGAGTTTTATTTCACTATTGTCTGTGAGTTTTATTTCATCACTGTGAGTTTTATTTCACCATTGTCTGTGAGTTTTATTTCATTATTGTCTGTGAGTTTTATTTCATCATTGTGAGATTATTTCATCATTGTCTATGAGATTTATTTCACTATTGTCTGTGAGTTTTATTTCATCATTGTGAGATTTATTTCATCATTATCTGTGAGATTTATTTCACTATTGTCTGTGAGTTTTATTTCATCATTGTGAGATTTATTTTATAATTTTCTGTGAGATTTATTTCACTATTGTCTGTGAGTTTTATTTCACTATTGTCTGTGAGTTTTATTTCATCATTGTCTGTGAGTTTTATTTCATCACTGTGAGTTTTATTTCACCATTGTTTGTGAGTTTTATTTCATTATTGTCTGTGAGTTTTATTTCATCATTGTGAGATTTATTTCATCATTATCTGTGAGTTTTATTTCATCACTATCTGTGAGTTTTATTTCACTATTGTCTGTGAGTTTTATTTCATCATTATCTGTGAGTTTTATTTCACTATTGTATATGAGTTTTATTTCATCATTATCTGTGAGTTTTATTTCACTATTGTATATATGAGTTTTATTTAATCATGGTTTATGAGTTTTATTTCAATACTTTTAACAACTTGTTTGTTCTTTCCTTCATATAAAGTCCTCATTTAATTTCTGAAGTACATGAAATTTATAAACGTATGTTAAATATAGAAGGAATTAAAATAAGAAAATGGCTAAGAATTTTAAAGCTTACGCATATATGTTTAGACCTTATTTTTCAAATTCATCTTTTTTGTCACAGCATAAAACTTTTCTGACAGGCCTGATAGTGTCAAAACCATTAATTACTTTATATGACGAAACTAGCGAGAAATTTTACGCTTCTGAAAACATTAGCGTTCCAATCATTAAAATAAAATTATTGTTTCTGAGGAAACCGGTGCAATGTACCTATATTCTGATCGTGAATATTATGAAAAGATATTACAATTATTTAAAAAACGTTAATTTGAATACAGTGGTGAATATATATAGAAAAGGAAATATAATTCCGGAAATCTATTCACGAGAAAACGTTTCTAAATAAATAAAAAAGAAAAAGTATGAGATGTTTGAACTGGGGATAGAAGGTGTATTTATATACAACTTTCTTTATCGTATCACATGTAATGTATACGCACGCTAGATTGCACGTGCATTCTACTGCACTCCCTATAAATATGTGTAGGTTACAAAAGGGACCACATCACCCCTTCATATTCTATCTTCTCACCCAACCACTTCCCCTATCAGAAATCTTGGGGTAAGGTTTGGAATGATGTAGGGTTATGTCTTGAAATGAATAGTGCACAAAACAGTTCAATCTATAATTGAACCTTTAAAACCCTTTACAAACGAGAACACAATCAAATGGCTGCATGATTTAAATACACAAGTATCAAAAAACAAAGGACATAGAACAAAAGATCTTCGTGTGTGTTTCATGCAATACAAGCCTCAATGTCAAGCCTTAACAGAGTAGAAAATGGACAAGGAGCTGAAGAAAACAAGACGGTCGGTAGGTAAATCCTTTACACCCTGCTGATTAAGCCTGACAGGTATCACCTCGTAAGGCTCAATCACATCTTGTGTTCATATCAAGTAAAGCATCAGCGGAAATTGAATTAAAAAAAAAAATTCAGTATGTATTTAAGTAAAGATTGTTAAAAAATAATGACCGATTATTTTTCTTATAGCTATAGAATACAGTTAATCTGGTGTAATGATCAAGTTTCATTTTCATCAAATAATACAAATCTTTTCCAGTGAAGCATTAGAATTCAGGGAATTTAAAATGTTATACCGAAGAGATGTCTGTCATTTTATTGTACTATATTTTGTATGACATGGTAGGTTTGTTATATATGTGTAGAGGTTCACAATTATGAAGACTAAATGTGATAAAACATGAAACATATCGTAACCCGGACGCAGTGGTCGTTTTAAATTATTTTAAAAGAAACTGTTAAAATTTGAAGTGTTTGTTTTCGTAAGGTTATATTTTAGTTATAAAATGCAAACTGCACGAAGAGAATTAAACAAAATCCTTAGGATTTGATAAGCAGTCATGTGTATATATTAAAGATCTGCAATGTGAATCTGACTGATATTTTTTTGAAGTTCAACATTTTGAATTTGCACTGCTAGGAAAAAGACAATAACGACTCATTCAGGAAATGGTTAAAACAGAAGAGAAAGCAACAAAAATTTGACAGAAAAATCGAGAGGTACAGAATTGCCGAGGAAGGACATGATCACGTGATACGGAGCCAGGAAGATTGCACTCGAATATTCAAAGCGTAAGTAGTAACTTTCAGATTGGCAGTCACTAGACTTTAAATTCTATTTTTACTTGCTATTGCGAATTTAGCCTATACGAATACTACAGAACTTTTGTTGTTTTAAAAATAGTTTGAGGTTATCAAATTTCCCGAAGAAAAAGTTGGAATAATGCCTAGCTTTCATTAATTTGATTAAAGATTGAATTTTTAAACATGGTCGGTACTTTTATAGCAAAACACACGTTACATTACTTACTTACTTACTTAGCCCTTTGCTCCTCTAGGGAGCATAGGCCATTGACGAACTCCCTCCTTCTGACTCTGTTTGGCGCTAATCTTTCTGCTAAGTTCCAGGTATAGCCTTGCTATTTTAATTCTGCCTCCGTAACTCTGCGCCAGCTGCTCCTTGGTCTTCCTCTGTTTCTTTTTCTTGGGGGTTCCATTTGAGGGCTTGTTTTGTGATGCTGCTTGGTGGTTTTTGCAGTGTGTGTCCAATCCATGACCATTTGCTTTTTTTGATTTGGATATCTATGGGGGCTTGATTTGCTCTTTTCCAAAGATCCTCGTTTCTTACTTTATCAAACCATCTGATGTTCATTATTCTGCGCAGGCAGTAATTGATGCATCTTTGAATTTCTGAAATCGTGACATTTGTTGTTCTCCATGTTTCTGCCCCATACAGAAGCACAGACTTTACATTTGAATTAAAAATCTTGATTTTAGTGTTTCTCGAGATGTTCTTTGCATTCCATACTTTCCCCAGAATGTTGAAGATGACCCTAGCCTTGTTTATTCTGGTCTTAACATCAGCATCGGTACCTCCATCCACACTCACAATGCTTCCTAGGTAAGTAAACTCCTCAACTTCTTCCAGGATGGTATCCCTTATTTTGATAGACTTTGCATTAATTTTCATAATTTTTGTCTTGCTTTCATTAGGTTTCAATCCTATTTTAACTGATGTTGCTGCTAGGAGAGATGTTTTGTCTTGCATTTGTTGTTGGGTACTGGAGATGAGGGCAATATCATCAGCAAAATCCAGGTCATCCAGTTGTTGCCACATTGTCCATTGGATTTCATTTCTTTTCCCTTCAGTTGTTTCTCTCTTGATAAAGTCAATTGCCAGGAGAAAGAGAAAAGGAGATAGCAAACAACCTTGCTTGACTCCAGTCTTAATTGACATCAAAACTTTCTGTAAGTTGACCTTCATGTATAACTCTACATTTCATGTTGTTATAGGAGTTCCTGATGATGTTAATGAACTTTTGTGGTATTCCATAGTGTGCCATTAGATTCCATAAAACTTCTTTATCTAAACTGCCAAAAGCTTTCTCGAAGTCTACAAAGTTGAGAAATAGGGAGATGTTCCATTCTAGAGATTGTTCTATAATTATTCTCAGTGTTGCTATTTGGTCCCTGCATGATCGATCTTTTCTGAAGTCTGCTTGTTGGTCTCTGAGCTTCTCGTCTATGACCTTCAAGAGTCTTATTAGGATGATTCTGTTTAGCACTTTTGCAACTACTGATAGTAATGCAATGCCTCTGTAGTTTTTGCATTCTTTAAGATTTCCTTTCTTGGGCAGCTTAATTAGATGGCCGCTGGTCCAGTCTTGAGGCATTTCCTCGTCTTTCCATACGCTGTTGAAGATCTTGTGAAGGATATTTGCTGTAAGATCTGGATTTGCTTTTAGAGCTTCTAGAGGAATGTTGTCTAGGCCAGACGATTTGGCTGATTTTATCTTTTTAATTGCCTGTTTTATTTCAATTTTGGATGGAGGGTGAAGGTTGACTTTAAGTTCTTCTTTGGCTTTGTTAATATCTGGTGTTATGTCAGGCGGTGGTCTGTTTAGAGGTTCTTTAAAATGTTTTGCCCATCTTGCTAACTGTTCCTCTGTTGTGGTTAGAACTTTTCCATTTTTGTCTCTAATCTGTTGGCTTGTTTGTCTAAAACTACCTGCAAGTTTTTTTGGTGATATCATACAGGTCCTTCATATTTCTCATCCTAGCAGCTTCTTCTGCCTGTGCAGCTAGATTTTCTACAAAAGTTCTTTTGTCTTTTCTTGTACTCTGTCCAACCTCTTTGTGGGCTTTGTTGTAATTTTCTTGAGCTGTTGCTTTTTCTTTCCTTGTTCTGCTGAAGCTTATTGTCTCTTTTCTATGTTTTCTCACTTGGATCTTTTTGAGAGTTTCTGGTGTTATCCACTCTTTTTGTGTGTATGTTTTCGTGCCAAGGGTTTCTTCACATGTGCTGGTTATCACTTCCTTAATCTGACTCCACTGATATTCAATATTCTCAAGTTCTTCTAGTGATTAAAATTTATTTGACAACGTGATATTGAACTGGTCTTTTGTTGATTTGTCTTTCAGGAAGTTGACATTGTACTTCACCCGTGGATTTTTCATGGTGAATACCTTTCTTAGCTTCATTTGTACTTTGCCTACCAATAAATGATGGTCTGATGCAGCATCAGCGCCTCTCATGACACAAACGTCTTGAAGCGATCTTCTACATTCCTTGTTGATGCAGAAACGATCTATTTGGGTTTCTGTTACATGGTCTGGTGGCTTTATGTATGCGCTTGTATGCAAATATACTTCCTCCAATGACAAATTTATTGTTGTCACAAAGTTCAGCAAATCTTTCCCCGTTCTCGTTTATCTGACCAATTCCATGTTTTCCCATTATTTCTTCATAACCTAAGTTGTTGTTTCCTATTTTGGCATTAAAATCTCCCATGAGTATTGTGATGTCGTTTTCTTTTTGCTGGTTTAGAGTGGCATTAAGTGTATTATAAAAGTTATCTTTAACATTTTCTTCAGCGTCGTTGGTGGGAGCATAGCATTGTACAAAGTTTACTTTTATTCTCGCTTTCTTTGTTTGGAAACTTGCTGTTGTAACGTGCAAGGGAGGTCACTGCCTGTGAACCCCCGCGGGCTCGTACCCGTGATAGAAACGGATAGCCCTGAGATGCTGCAATATGTACAATGCGCAGACTCATTGACTGGTAGCGAACAAGTGCACTGGCAGGGAATTCCACACACCAGCGCACTTCCACAAGGACAAGCAGGGATGTCCGCACACCTGCCCTTGCGCACACTGGCAGTATTAAGCAGGGATGTCCGCACACTTAGTACTAAGACGTACAATGTAAGTAGGGAAGTCCGCACACTTATACGTACCGCACAGGATTTGTCGAGTTTAACCTTTAGAACCGTTCTCTCACCCATTGTATAGAAGAATCATATATATCCGCAGTACCATAATGATCCGTAGTGTATAATTACTTATAAATTAAAACAAAATACTAATCATACCCAAACTGGCTAATCTTTATAGAATCTACTATAGAAACACACAATGATTATAATTGTATGTACTTTAATTCAAAACTAACCATCATGAAATAATTATTTGAGTATGTCTAATAAGCAAATAAAATGACAAGGGCGATAACTCTCATAACAAATACATCTTTCCGCTTCACTGTTATAATTCTCGAGTTGACAGGTTCCCATGATATTAGAGTTATATATACAGCCGTAATCAATACCGACAATTGTGTTATATGGAAGTGTTTTATATTGAGGTATTTTGACAGGTGGAAGCTATATTGGGGTATTTTGACAGGTGGTTTTTTCTTTTGAGGTATTTTATCAGGTGGATGTTATATTGGGGTATTTTGACAAGTGGTTTTTATATTGAGGTATTTTGACAGGTGGTTGTTATATTGAGGTATTTTGACAGGTGGTTGTTATATTGAGGTATTTTGACAGGTGGTTGTTGTATTGAGGTATTTTAACAGGTGTTTATTATATTGAGGTATTTTGACAGGTGTTTATTATATTGAGGTATTTTGACAGGTGGTTGCGGAAAAAGGATAAGGACATTCGTCAGGAGAAGGAAGAAACGGAAAGAAGACTTAAACTACAGGCAATGGTGCAAAAACGAAAGAAAGAGATAGAGAAAATGAAACTAGCACATCTTCACGACAAGCCTTTCATGTTATGATTTATGAAATTGACACAAAATTATTACAAACAGAAACATTTGTGTATGCTAAAAATAGTTTGGAAAACGTAGTACCGAGCGATACAGGAAAATGGAAGCAGAGATAAAACAACGCTACATTGTTTTCATATCAAAAGGAATTACAAAATATCATTGCTTGTGTGGTAGACCATCACATGGAACAAACCAACCAAAACTAATCTAACAAGATTTTATAAATGTATACAAAATTTTGATTAATCTTTTAGATCACTCAAGCATAAAATCGGTCATTTCATTATTCATTTCAATATCATGGTGTTTACATTATATTATTCATTAATATGTCATGGTGTTTTACAGTTATTTTTGGAATCTCAGTCACTGCATTTATAAAAACACGCGAGGAATGTAAAAAAAATTCAAGCGATCTGAATGACTGTAAATAAGTACTAACTAGTACAGAAAGTGGTTATATGAAAAATAATGTTTCTCTCTAAATACTTTGCAATGTTTTATGAAAATATAACTTTAATTGTCCAGGTCCGTTTTACTTATAGAATGTAAAGTGGGGGTTCTCTTCAATCTTTGGTATGATGCATCTTTCTCTTCAAGGAAAGGAAGACAAGATATGATAGACATATCGCGTAATATTGTTGACATATCGATACTTTGTTTGATGACGTCACTTCCTGTACAGCTTGTACGCTCTTTGGCATGGGGTCGAGTAGAATCGCACAGTTTAATGGGTTCCTATTTGGTGAATTTCTCGATCTATCCCTCTCGTCTGATATCGATAAAGGAGAGAAGTGTGGACTTGGAGTGTGAATGTGGACATGCGTACGGTGTTACTTTCTCTACTTGCATTGCTATTGGAAACAGAAACATGGCGGTATAAAACAACCTGTGTAGATGGGATATCAGGATCTCAAGAACCACTGGTCATTCTTAGTCATGTAAATATGCAAGACTATAATATAGACTCAGCGTTTTTCGTGAGAAGATGTAGAATATAAGATATTTTTTCAGCTATATTTTGTGTGGCCCTGATACTCCTAGCTGAAAAGAATCTTTAAAAAAAAATTTCTTACACGTTCTCATGAAATCTGAGTCTTTATTTTAGCCTCACCCTTGCACCAGAGGCCATGATTTGGTCAAGTTTGAATATGCACTACAATGAAATACTTTCATATTAGTATGACTACAATAAAATACTTGCATATTAGTATGACTATACAATAAAATACTTGCATATTAGTATGACGATAATGGAATACTAGCATATTAGTATGACTACAATGGAATACTTGCATATTATTTAATATGGCTAATCATGACCTGTGGTTTGTGAAAACAACACTTGCAAAGATTTTTAAAATATATATTTTCATGTAAAATTTTGATTCCCTATTGTCACTCCAACATACCCCCAGACTTGAATCTGCACGGCCCGAGGAATTTTATTCACCGGGCATAATAACAATATCTGGTAAACTATTTGATGTTGAAAAAGTCAGTATTTTCTATAAATAATCAGTTACCTACATGTATACTACAAAAATATCGTCAGGGACAACAACTTCCACGCTTATAAAGCAGCATTTGTTTTTAAAAGTTTTAATTTTTGTTTTAATTTTAACAAATTTTTATGTATTTTATCATGCTGTTCAATGAAAATTTGCGATTTTCTGATGTTGATATAAACTTTTGTTTTTGAATGTCTGACATCTTTAAAAAGTTGGCAACGGGTATATTCTCTTTGGTTATTGATTATATCAACTTGGAATCAATACAGTTTTTCTACTTTGAACCATTGATTGTGAGAAGTCATAGGGGGTGGAGCCACCTTAATAAACAACATCGCTCCCAAAAATGATCAAACTGTAAGCATTTAAACTACATAAATTAAACCAGGGAATATTATGTAGTTTTCACACCACGAAATGTCTGACTAATCTGGCAACCTTCGCTAATACTTACGGCATGTGAGGTAAATGAAAAATTTGTTCTTAGTTATGACTAATTTGTCATGTCAAATAAATAAATGTTCGTCTCAGTGTTAATGTTAAGTTAAATCAGTGTTAAGGTAACCAAATGAGCCACAGGTTGATGACATCGCTTCCCCAACTGTTTACATTTGTAGGCATGTCTGGTTGGTTGCCGAAAAACACGTAGCTCTTCTATCTCAGAATCTTGCCATGCCGATAAAGGACCTTTTGGTTATTTTGCGTTCCATTTGTTGCAGTTGGATTAAAAAAAACTTACGTCAATTAATGTAAATATTATCTAAGAAGATGTCCCGTTTATTCTTTAATTTAAATTCTAGATCTTAACACATGTACATTAATATGATTTTGTCCGGTCTTACCCCCCCCCCCCCAAAAAAAAATTCACAACACTTTTTAAGGGTTGGGACGGCACTAAATTTCCCGGGATTGCAAGATATTTCTTCTCCAGTTCAGTTCAGTTTATTTTACTTAAACCATGAAATGATACATGATGTACATAAAACGTATTTACATATATACAATTGCATACGAATAAAACAGATAGAAAATCAGGATAACAGACAATATATTATTGAGTTTAAAAATGAACATACATAACTTTCTTAAATCTACAATAGCGTTAATTTCTGTTTGCTGTAGGTATTGTGTACAATGTCAGATCGCCATTTACAGGGGATCAACTAGGTTTCGTAGACTTTAGTAACTCGTAATTTTATTTCCTATAAATATGTAAGCTTTCTATGTTCTGTTGAAAGTCATTTCTTTCGTTGAGAAATAAATATATCGAAAAAAAAGCATAGATTTATGACTGGGAAGAAACCCTGGATAATCACCGCTGACTTTCCTGCTGGGATGACGCCGATATATCGGCATACATACTTATAACAATTATCACAGCTAGTGTATACAGGGTTATTTTCGCTCCGTGTTATTTTCGTTCCGTGTTATTTCACTCCATGTTATTTTCGCTCCTTGTTATTTTCGCTCCGTGTTATTTTCGTCCTCCTTTACTTGCTGACGGTTTCGCCATGTTTTAAGTTCACCCAGACACGATTGTGGTGAAAGAGATATAAGAGAAAAAAAATGGCTTCATTTAAAGTCTTAAATTCGCCCACTGACAACCAAGGTGAAGGGGGGGGGGGGGTTTAAAACGATACAAATATTTCCCTCTTTACAGTACTCGCGATTCTATGAGGAATGACTGTTTATGGCATATGAAAGAAAGTAAACGATTTCCCAACAGTTGGTACAAGACACAGGCAATGATCCTCTGTTGATAATCCTCGAAGAAAAGTACAGGCTACCAATGAAATTTTACATCGTTCAGTTTGAATATTTGTTGCACTGAGTTCGACAGGACTTATTCAATTACAAACTATGTTTACGTTTTACCTTTCCAATGTTTTTGTCTTTGGGATAATGGTATTGTTGCCAATTGTAATGAAAACCATTTCCTCGTGATTGCGCTGTGGACAATGCGCGTATGAATCTTCATAAAAAAATTAGTACGTCATTGTAAATTCCCATAGAAATAAAAGTACATGTAGAATGTAGATATAAGAAATATGTTTAATTTTTGAAAATAATTAAGGATAAACTACAACGCTTTACACTGGCATACCTCGAGTGAACCGGCATGAAGCGTCACAGCTATTTTTCAAAAATTAAATTCCTATCTTAATAAAATACGTGACAGTTAACTTAACAGTAAAAATAAACAACGGCACACGTCCCGGAATGAGGCTTCAATGGATTTCATATAAATCTAACCAAAATGATTTACATATTAAATGAATTTGTAAAGGAAACTAATTTCTTGATGAAAAGTGCGTACAATTAGCATTTTGATCGGGATCGGTACTTTTCTCTCTCGTTTGGTTCAAATCTGAAATACAGCGATAAATCTGAAATTTGATCATTTTCATTTCAATTTCTTATTAAAATATATTTGTCTAAGATATCCTTTTTTTCTAACTGACATGTTTTTTGAAGATTTTATCCGTAAATTAAAAAATATATTAGCAAATAACGTTTTCAATTTCCATAGATATCTTTTAAATAAAAAATTAGAACGCCTTATCTGGGTCGTTTAGGTATATTTTATTACATATTCATATCATGCACCAAATCACTGCGAAATATGGACTCTAGAATCTCTTATTTGCAAACAAAAACCTTTTTTTTTTTTTATCATTCCGGAATAATTGCGGGGGGAAAAAATCACAAAAAGAATAATTGAGAGCTCGTATTACTTGTTCGATGGTGAAATCATACATCATACGATGTGCTTACACGACCCATCAAATAAAATTTCAGTGTAATGTGCCACCTTAATACACTCAAATAAAAATTCATACTTTTTCTCAGAAAGAAAATACAATGAACGGATTTGTTGTTGGAGTTTCTCAGTCGTTGATTTATGTGAAATCAAAACATTTATTGAATGTTTGGAGGATTCGGTCGTGACATTCATACTACAACACAGACCGACAGAAAACAGTGTCAACCACACTTTTGAATTTTTATAGGGCGGTTTAATTAGAGCACCTGTTCATTTTGCTCGTAAGATTGTTTCTGCCTAGTAATGGATTTATTTCAGAAAAGAGAAACATAATTTAATTTTGTCATATTTTACGAAGAAGTTATGAATCATATTTCCGCAACGAGCACAGACAAAATACACCTAACGTTCTCCATATTTAAACAAGACGGATTAAAACGTAAATTTAGTTCAGAATAACACGAGATATACATATAAAATATCAGAAGATTCATTCGAATTTTTTATATCTTGAAATATCTTGCTGTCAGATCGGGCTCTCCATTTGATAGCTATGACAGTGAGTGTTTATGATATTAAAAAGAAGGTGATTCCAAAAGCGTCGTGGTGTCATGGATTTTGTTTTGGTAAGCTATACTCGATTTGTTGTTTTCTTGTTTGTACCTGACCTCGAAATAAAGTAATCAAGCACGTACAGTTTCTGCTCAGTGCGAGAGTACGTGTAGAGTAGTTTTCCAAGCAATTCTGCAGAAAGAAGAACTCGCTTTACGTGGTACTTGAAAAATACTGTAGGTATACATATTTTACAGTATTCAAAATTTGGCGGAATCTGAGCAGATGTACTATTTGGCATTATCGTCATTTAGCGCTTCTTCTGTTAGACACACTAATGAATAGACAGGGGTTTTCATATTTTAACGCACCCATGAAATAACGCTCTTGTTTCCTCGCCAATGGCCCGCTAGATTAAGTACGCACACAGTAAATGAAATTTGATGGACAGGTGATGGCAGTGTTTGACAAAATGATTCTCAGCGATGCATCTTATAGTCCGTGTGAGCAACAGCTAACTTTCCCCGGTCTTATATTTTTATGGTATGTTAAAATCTAGACAGTCTAAAGTTATTGTAATCATCAGAAACTGAAGCCGTCAGCTTGAAAATCTCCAAAAGTCTTGTGTGCGTTTTAACACAGATGACATACTCAGTGTGCACTTTCACAGGATTATCACAAAGTACTAGCCTAGAAAGTGCATGCGCATGTCTAGAATGTTTATACGCATGTCTAGAATGTGTGTACGCATGTCTAGAATGTGTGTACGCATGTATAGAATATGTGTACGCATGTCTAGAATGTGTATACGCATGTCTAGAATGTTTATACGCATGTCTAGAATGTGTATACACATGTCTAGAATGTGTATACGCATGTATAGAATGTGTATACGCATGTCTAGAATGTTTATACGCATGTCTAGAATGTGTATACGCATGTCTAGAATGTTTATACCCATGTCTAGAATGTGTATACGCATGACTAGAATGTGTATACGCATGTCTAGAATATGTATACGCATGTCTAGAATGTTTATACGCATGTCTAGAATGTGTATACGCATGTCTAGAATGTTTATACGCATGTCTAGAATGTGTGTACGCATGGCGAACATTTCCCCTTACATCAAACAAACATCTTTCCATGGAAACAAATCATTTAATAACAATATAACAATGTCTCCAACCTCACATCAAATATACATTGCATATATAAAAAGAGACACATTTCTACGCGTCTTGTTGATGTAAAAGAGTCAGGATATTATGCAAATATTCTTCTTAACTAACGCTTCCGAACACTACACGTGGTGCGTTAGTTAGCCACAGTAATTTTATCTCTCTATAGATGAAATTAATTTTAGTTTACGTAGCATTACAACTACAAAGGCATGCGTAAAATAAATATACACAAAATAAATTAAAAACGACGCCTTACTTGCCATAGAATCTTAGAGACATACTAAAACTATCATATACGTATATTTCTAAATATACTGGGTATGTTAGACCCACAGAACACAAGACTCATTTCTCAAGAGACAAAACTCGTCTGACGGGATTTCACAGCCAGTTATCCTGTTGCCAAAACGTCAAGAGAGACCATTTTCTTGCAACAAGGAAACTGTTCAATCTTACGCATTCATAATACATTGTACGAAACTCACACAATGGAAAGTACGAAACTGACACTGTCGTAATTAGCCAGCATCACGACACAGCCATGCAAACCCAAACCACAATGTCAAAAGATCATCTTTATGACAAGTGCTTGTAACAGAGTTATGGGATTAGCAAGCTCACAAACCTGACAGGTCGGGTTTCTGCTTCCTTTTTTAAAGTAATTATGTAAAATGAAACGCGAAAAAAGGCCACAGAGAAATGTAATTTAACATAATAGATTCAATTTAACAAACTTTTGAGATACAAAAATAATAATTGAAAAACTGCAGGTCTTTTGATTCTCACACGTTTTGAAAGTCCATGAACATAATTAATTTTCAAAACTTTGATAAACTATCCATTCTTCCAATCCCTTATCAAAACAAAATACCCACATCATAAAACATGTTTCATGAATAAAAGTATTGTGGCCCTATAAACAATCTATTTTATAAAAATGTTTTGTGCCGAGAAAGAAGGCTGCATGGGTCGACTCATACTACTCGGTTTAAACGGTTTGGCCAATTTATACACAGTAAGTCTTCTCTGGATGATTTTCGGGTTTGTGCGGGCCACAGACTTAATCATGGGGTACCTGTTAGAGGGAGATCTAGGCGCGACGTTCGTCCGAGGTCCGCTACGTGGAGGAAGCTGAATTCTTGGCACAGGTGCCTGTTTTCCTGGTAATTGCATTTGTTTTGGCATGGGTCTTACCGGAAGATGCGTATTTAAAGCTGGTCTCTGAGGTGGTGATATCGGTCTGGCTGGAGGCATTGGTTGAGGAACTTTTCTTTGAATCATGTTTTGGATTCGCCTGTGACGTAGGGCTTGACGGGCCGTCAGACCCGTGGGAGCTTTCATTGGCATGGGTTCCACTGCGACCGGCGAATAATTAGCTTGGTCTGGTCTCCCCACAAATCCGTGTCTGTTTGGGGGTGGGCGTGGATTATTGGGGTCCACATATAGCTGTATGAGCTGGTTACTGGAGTGAGAAGGCTGGGACAGCGCTGGTCCCACTTGCAGTGGTGCCGTTGCAGGTTTTGCCGTTGTTGTCGTCGTCGTCGTCGTTGTGGTGGTGGTGGTGGTGGTGACCTTGCTAAGATCCATTTTAAAAGGTAAATGCAACCTTGACGTTGCAGCATTTCTTTTACAAACTGGATCTATATTCAGCGTCATGCACACATTCCGATCGTGTTCGACTTCTAGTAAACACAGCTGTAAATTCTTGTTGGCAGCCCCGGGCTGTAATGGGAAGTCTACCCGGCATTCTGCGATATCCCCTATGTAGGAGGCCACACATTCCATTTCACATACTGCAGGAAACTGTGCGGAGACTGCGGATAGGCAACAAGCTACGAAAATCAGTATTTTGTCCTGTAAAAAAAATTTACTTCATTAGTGATAAAAAACCATCCCTAGATTTGGTGAAACTTACAACGTATCGACTCCCTTAATATCAAAGTTAAATATTAAAAAGTAAGCGAGAAAAATGAAAAATTAATATTTTAACGATGAGAAAAACGCATACGTATAGCATTCTTGTTCTCTGCGTCTTCCAGACTTTTATGAAAAGCTTCCCAAATTGTATAATGAGAGTCGTTACTCATCACGTGGCTTTTTTTTTTTTTTTTTGCTAATTGTTAAATGAAGAAGGAAAGTTGCACAACTTATTTCCATATGAGGAAAAAAAGGTGATAAAATATTACTTCACGTCAGCATGTTTCAAGTGAAAATAATAGAAAGTTATTCTTAAGGATCTTAGTTTTCCCTAAATGTATTTTTCTTGCATATATTGTTTTATGAAGTAACAATTGAAAGTTTGCTTCTCAACTTTTAAAATCAAATTTCATGGAATTTACGTATCATTTAGAAGTCGTTTTGAACAACAAACCTTTATTTTTAATGGAAATAATAATGTTTATTTAATAACTAATTTTTATCATTACTTTCACAATTTTACATTTCCTGCTGAAATAAAATGAATGGAAATCGTTAAAGTATCCAAGAAAAAAAAATTAAAATCTGTTTGACGAGGATACTAATTAAGTGAACAAGAAAAATAATGCCGTATCAAAACAATTCAACTTACCATCTTGCCTTTCCAAAAATCTTTGTGTTATTCCTTAAAGTGTTCACTGCAATTATGAGAAATGAAACTGAACGCACCCAATTATAAATTGAAGTTAATCATGTGACATTAGAATTCAAGGTCCGCTTCTGTCACGAAATTTAAGTCACGTCTTATTTGCCACGGAAAGGTTTGATAGATATATATCCCTGATGCTTCTTCCAAGCCCTCTTTATACAAACTATTTCTGAATCCTGTCATCCTGAACGCTTTTATTTTGGAGCTTGCATAAATCTTATTCGTGTAAACTTTAAATTGATTTTCGTAACATGCAAAATGCATGAATATTTCTGACGTATCGTGAGGGTAAAATTCATAGGAGACGATTAGGGAATTATTTCTAAAGAGAGATTTTAATAGCTGGTAATAAAAAATTAAAAATAATAAAATTACAATAATGTTAGCACCGCTTATATGAAAAAGAGGTCGATTTCAGTGACTATTTACCGGTGAACACATAAGATATGAAACAAAGACATTTTTTAAAAAGAATAAGTACGCAACGCCAACAGCTGTAGTAAGAACACTTGAAAATGATATTTCGAAATATACTAATTAAAGAATTGTTTTGTTTCATGTGAATGCAGAACAGCATTAACTTATATTGCACAATATTTGCTTTCAATCACATATAAACATGAGCGATTGTTCTAAATATACGTATGTTCGGAAGCTTTCTGCTGAAAATAACGAAGGTACAACATGCTCATAGATAATTCTAATTTTTGAACTCGAAAATTTACTTTCTTCACATCCCTATATTTTTCTAATTGTAAACTTTATTATCCATACAGCAATTAAAATAATCACATCTATCGGATATGAAACTTCAGCATTACAACCCAAGGTTTTGTGGAGCGTCCATTAAAACACACTCGATATTTGATAATATATATGTAGAAGAAAACTTGATAGCCATTGTATTTTAAGAGGATAACTATCAGTTATGTGACGCACAATTTGCTATCAAAATATTATAGAGTTTCTATTTGCTTGTGGTATGAAAATTTTATGATTAAGATGATTAAAATATGCAGGAGGTTTTGATCTTGAAGGTAGGTCCTTTTTTCATGTTCTCAGACGATTTAAATTCAGAGTATATCTTTAAAGCGAAAACAAAGGAAGTCGGGAAAATCGGCGATTATTCGGTAAAAATACCATACAGAGGAGAAAACGTCTGGCGTGCGCTTAAAGAGGAATACCATTCCTAAGAAATTAAAATGAAGGACATGTACAATAATATTTTGAAATTGAAAATTTTCAAATCTACTTTATTTAGTAAAAATGCAGTTTTAGTAGAAAGTAATCTGAAAAAATTTGAACCCCCTGCGAACTTGAATCCGCGATCTACAGTTCATCAGTGGACACAAAAACCTACTGAGCTACACAGCATCACACTCCTTAAAAGATTGTTGATATCTATATTTTCATTCATGTTTTATAAGGAAGTCAGCCATTATGACGATGTAGTATATACCTCCTTAAATCTTCATCTTCTTCCTTTCACAAGAAAGACGTAAATAAATATAAAAGATTTAAAAAAATAAAATAAAGTACACAATGATGTTTTCTGTAGATTTTATTACGTAAACTTGACAAAACTTTATCCCAATTAACGTGAAGCTACTGACATCTAACAGCCTGTTTGATTGTTTAAAGCTAATTTCACCTACGCCATCATTACACGTACGACATGGAATCCATAACGTGGTTTACCAAGGAATGACACGCGAAGGCGTAAAACTTTTGTAAACACCAAAATTAATCAACATACATGAAAGTTTAATCCATGAATTATATTCAAATTCTAAAAAGATTCAATCGGATAAACACACGTTTCCTGTAAAATTTCCAGAAGCGGAAGTGAGCCGAGACAAAAGGAAACTGTACTAATAATAAAAAGTACAATGTAATAATAATAAAAAAAAGTACAATCGCTTGGTAAATTTCTGTATTTGGAATTCTACCATTGCATCTTAAACAGACATTAACAAAAGTCCGGTGTTAGAAGCGCGAATCACGGGTCTTTCGGATATGACCTTGAAAATGGACATCCCTTGTGATAAACGTTGGTACCATAAAATACCCTCACTGCAACGGTCGTGAGCGCCCTGCATCTGTCTCTTAAAATGTGCGGCACTTCATCCACAACTACACATCTCTAGATGGGACGTGAAACTTAGTAAAACAACGAACACACAAAATACATTTTAAACAAAGAAATTCGAATTTCAAGCTAATCAGAATGCAATCTTCTGCCTCATTTTCGTTATGCTGGGAGCTTCGGACATTAATATTAACACGGAAATCATACTAGTGTTTTACTTCCATGAAAAATTGACATTTTAAATAGTTACGTATGATATTAACCACACACATACAGGCGCTGGCCCGTCTCCAGACAGTGTCATAAAAGATTTGTATTGCAGGGTGAATGTAGATAGAATGCTACCGCCAACACATCGCTATCCGCATTTTGTCATCATGGAGATATTTCTTTGGATCGTAAAACTGTCACAATAGTGTCTTTTTCTAAAAATATTTCAGCGGAACCTCCGCCACCGAGTTGACAGTTAAGCAATTAAAAATGCGAACATTCTCTCCCCATTCTAAGTTAGTATCAGCTGCCTTCAGGTCTCCGGCCTCAAAATATACAAACATTGGTGAATTAAATATTTATTTAAATGAAATTTTACTTATTTCATAATGATTTCATTGTTTGAAATTTTGAAGTGTATGAATTAAACATAAAATAAAAAAATCTCCCTGATTTATATACCTCTAGACCTGGCTGACGCGTTCAGACGTTCAGGAGCTCCTCCATGTAACATTGACACGATCACGTGAATCATAGCACCCCAAAAGCTGGACATTGGATGTAACATGCTCGTAACGAGTTATTCGATTAGACAATGTGTAAATAAATGTGCTCGCTTAGGATTACAAAAAAATTAAATCGCATTTCTTGCTCCTTTTTCTTGTTGTTAGTTCAACTGAGGTAAAAGTTCGGGTAAGTTTTCTAAACACCGTTTTGTCTGTCGTCAATCTTTCCTCTCCGTCCGTCCGTCCGTCTGCCTATCCATAAACTTTAGATAATCAAGAAAAGCCAAAAATAAAATGGGGCAATTGAAAAATCGTCTCAAAAATCACTGGGCCAAAAAGATTGAAATTTGCACGAAAGTTTCCTGACATAGTGTAGATTCATGTTTGTTCAAATCATGGCCCCCAGGGTATGCTGGGATCACAATGGGGGATCAAAGTTTTACATGGGAATATAAAGGAAATATCTTTCAAAATCTTTTTCCCAAGAACAGCAGGGCTATTACGAGTCATAAAAATATGGAAGTATCTCCGGGTACTGTAGAAACTCTAAAACTCCATTGTTATTTCGGATTTCAAACATTTCGGTTGAGCATCACTGAAGAGACATTATTTGTCGAAATGCGCATCTGGTGCATCAAAATTGGTACTGTATAAGTTTTACATTCAAGTTGTTCAAATCGTGGCCGCCAGGGCTAGGGTAGGGTTACTATCGGGGATCAAAGTTTATATTGGAATACATAGGAAACATTTATAATATATTCTCCTCAATAACAACGGGACTATGAATACTCATATCAATATGCAACCATCCCCAGGTATTGTAAATTCAAGTTCATTCAAATTGTGGGCCTCCGAGGGTAGAGTGGGGTCACTACCGGGGATCAAAGTTTTACATTGGAATACATAGGAAACATAAAAATCTTCATATCAACACCAGCAGGGCTATGACTATTCAATGGTAATGCAGATCCCAGTTTGTTCAAGTCATGACACCACGGGGAGGTAGGATGGGGGCCACAATAAAGTATCAAAGTTTAATATTAGGATATATTGGGAACATCCTTAAAATTTCTCAAGAACAACTGGGTCATGATTAGTAATATTGATATGCAAACATCTTCAGGTAGTGTTCAATTCCGCCCCTTGGGGGTGTGGGTGTAGTGTAGGGTGTGACCACAATCGGATATCAAAGTTTTATGTGGGAATATAAACCATACTAATTCATATCAAAATACAAACGTCCCTAAGTTGTTGGGATTCAAGTTTTGTTTTGTATATTTTGGTTTTGTCTGTCTGAAATTTGAACCTTGCTCTTAAGTTATGAATGGTGAGTGATAGGGCTGTCATATTTCGTATGTTTATTTCTTGTGAAGACTTTTCTTTTTAAAGTTTTTAAAATTGTTGACTTTGACCTTGGAGATCGACCTGTTTTTGAAGAAAACCTACATGTGACGTAAAGTATTCAAGGTACATATTTTTATGTATAGATTCCTTACATTTTAAATCATGATGATTGGGCTTATGGGTTGACCTCAGGGGTTGACCCTTTCAAAACCTTAACCAAAACTTTGACCTTACTCTTAACCTTTGAATGGTGACTGGTAAGACTCTCATATATCATATGTGCCTTTCTTTTGATAGAACCTTTTTGTGGTATTAAAGTTTTTAACCTTGTTATCATGACTTTGAGGTTTGTCCTACTTTTAAGAAAAACTAACCTAATCAGTATCTCCTGAACTACATCTAACTAAGGTAGGGCTTTCATATTTTTTGTATTGATACCTTATGGCAAGAAATTTCCTTTGATGTCATGATGTTTGACTTTGTGACCTTGACCTTTGAGTTTGGCCCAAATTTTAAAACTTTAAACAAAACATTAACCTTGCTCATAATTTTTTAATGGCTGGCGAGTAACATATCTTTCATATGTCATGCATGCAGTCTCTTAGTACCAAAGTTTTTGACCTTGGAATTTGATCTGTTTTTAAGAATAGTTAATCTAGGTAATATCTCCTAAACTATTTAAGATAGGGTTTTTATGTTTTGTGCATAAATTATTTTTTTTGTCGAGTGGGACGTTAAACAAAATACAATCAATCAACCAACCATACCATGGTTTTTGACCCTGTATCATAAAAATCCTATAAAGAATACAAAATGAAAAGAAGGGCAGACGATTGCAATTTTTGACATTTCAAACAAGTGTCATCCACCTTTCAATTCATAAAGCATGTACTACTTTACAAAAAACCATGTTACAGATGTTTCCGGTCAATAAAAATCAATTGTCTGTCACCTGCTCCTATAGACAGGAAATGTTCCAAGTTCCGCCCTCTAGCGGACTGATACAGGTGATTTACAAGTTATAGTTTTATGCTATAATTAAGCCTCCACAGGATAGTGTTGTCAACATTGATATATCGGATGACGTAGTATTATAAAGATGAACCTATTACTGACTGTAGAAAAGGAAATGAAAGGTTGATATAAAACAAATTGTTTAAAACTCCCTTTTTATTAAAAAAAAAGTCATACCCGATAAATCAAAAGACACATGCCTTTCACTTTCTAATACCGGGAGCTTCACGAAGAAACATTCACTGTCCATGTCAGACGTCCGAGGTTTTACACGGGGCCAGGATCAAACCAGGTTTTATGGGATAGACTTTCCCCGTACAGACTCTCCCGGAAAAACGGGCATGGTTAGATCCCCCTCCCCGCGTAAAAATGGACCCAAGAAAGAATTAACCTGTGTCCATCTTCACCCTAGGAAAAACTGCCTCAGTGTAGAATTCTCCCCAAATGATCTAGAGGGGCTATACTGCATTATGTCAAGTAATATCTAAAAGCACAATAATTTCCATTTACTAACGCTTATTGTTTTTTCTCGAAAAGCACATACTTATTTATATTTCATTCAAGTTTATCAAGTTTCACCGTTTTACTCATTTACTCACAAAGATTGCGCAGCAGACAGTCTATTTATAGGCCTCACCCTCCATTCCTCATTATTACTCTTATATCCATTTTCCTAGATTTTTTTTTTATCATAAAAGGTGAAGATAACGAATAGTGATCATTCTCATAACTCCTATAAGGAATACAAAAGAAAACATTGGACAAAAATAGACCCCTGGACATACCAGAGGTGAGATCAGGTCCAGGCCCCAGGATCATGTAACAAACTCAGACTTTTAAAGTCAAAATTTCAATCACCTGTAAAATATTCATTACTTTTGAACTGAAACTCTTAATTTGCAGCCACTAGAAATTCAATGAAACAATATTGAATAGCAATTTTCTTTTGGAATGATTGACTTCTCAATCATTTCATCACAATATTCCGATTTTGACTTAAGCTTAAGATGTTTCATGATCCTGGGACCTGGTGCCTAGGAGGAGTAAGTATCTCCAGGCGACCGGTCACACACGCCGTGAGCCCTATGTCTTGATCAGGTAAACAAAATTTACCCCATATAACAACCTTACTTTTGCATTTTCGCCAAAATCTATACACTAAAATCTATATCGGAGTTAATTTAAATCATGAAAAAATAAAAACACTCAAAATATCTGTAACGTTTATTGCATGTATTAAATCTAATTTACACTGTTTTGTGATTAAATGATAGGGTTTAAGTGTTTATTTAAGAGAAAACGTTTAAATTCATCTTATTTGAAGTATCCTATGTCCTTCAGATATCACTCTGTTTTTCACTACAGGTTACTCCATTTACCTGATTAAGATATAGGGCTCACGGTGGGTGTGAGCGGTAGACAAAGGATGCTTACTCCTCTTACGCACATTATCCCACCTCTGGTATATCCAGGGGTCCGTGTTTGCCAACTCTCTATTTTGTATTCCTTTTAGGAGTTATGAGATTGATCACTGTTCGTTATTTTCACCTTTCATAGTTTAGTACAGTTACCTATACTTACCTAGACTATTACAATTTTTGCGATAGTTGCTACAACTGAAAATTTGTATTGCAGGAAATGAAAATGTCCGATTTATACAATACAATATTATGCAAGGTTTTACTGTAGGAAATCGAAGTACATCGGCGTTTTTTATGCAAATAAAACTTTTTATGTGTTAATTATCGATTATCAAACATCACAAAATCGATTTAGTGTATGCTATTTCGTTTTATTCAAATAGGTCAAAGCACAGCACGTTATTGCTTTCATGGAGTATCAAACTGTTTGCATCAGTTGACAGTGTTTTTAAGGTAGCTCCACCCTCGTGTGACTTATCAATATTAATGGTTGAAAGAGGAAAAACCCTATTACTTTTCACTCAATAGAGTTTAACTTTACAACTAACCAGTGGAAATATGTATGCCACCACATTTTTAAGATGTTAGATTACAAAACCAGAAGTATAGGTCAACATAAGAAAATCACACATTTTCATAAAACAGAATAATTTGTATAGATAAAAACTTGTTAAAATGATAAATTTTTAAAGCCAACACTTTAGAGAAACTGTTAATTTATAATAATGTATAAATTGATTGTGGGTATTAAGGAAATTATTGTATAATAGACATGCAGAAGGGGGAATACCAGCATAGGAGTTATTGCCCTTGACAACATTTTTAAAAATTATTATTGATAATTGACTATCTATGGAAAATATATATGTTTCTTCACAATCAATAGTTTACCAAATCTTTTATGTTATTTAGTGAAGATATATTTCCTCTGAAAAATATATTAAATTTCTATCTTGCGCAAAGTAATATAGATTTTTGCATTAAGCTATGACATCACATGAGGGTCGATCTACCTTAAAGTATTTATAAAACTTTTGTTTTTGTTTGGGAAACGCCAACTTTCTTCACATGTTTCAGCGTACAATATAACTGGTACAATATTTGCTGAAGAGAGATAAACCCAAGGGTTGCATACAGTATAACATGCTTATAACGAACCCGCTTATAAAGAATTTACAATTATTGCAAAATTATACATATTACCCCATGAGAGGATATAACGGAACTTGTATTAGACATAACGAAGTTTGGTGATGATGTGCAGTTTTTCGTTATGACCATGCTTTACCGCATATTTCTCTTCTTGATAACCATTATTGATTGCTTTAATTTCCATTCAAATTTTCAGGTCGTATGGCATGCAATAAATATCACAAATATCAAAGGTCTAAATATACTTAACATTACATATAAATTAAGGCACTTGTTAAAATTCAAATTGGAAAAAAAAGCTGCTTGGCTTTATCCGTGTATATACATTGTATATCAAACAGGATAATATATACAAATAAGAACAGTGAGATTAATGAACAAGTGAAGATAACAGTAATTAATGGACAAGTGAAGATAACAAACAGTGATCAATCTCATAAGTCCTATAAAGAATATAAAATCTAGAGCAGGTGGGGCAAACACGGACCCCTGGACACACTACAGGTGGTATCGGGTGCTTAAGAGGAGTAAGATTGATTGATTTTATGTTGTTTAACGTCCCTCTCGAGAATCTTTCACTCATATGGAGACGTCACCATTGATGGTGAAGGGCTGCAAAATTTAGGCCTATGATGCTCGACACTTACGGTCTTTGAGCAGGGAGGGATCTTTATCGTGCCACGCCTGCTGTGACACGGAACCTTGGTTTTTGTGGTCTCATCCGAAGGACCGGCACGCGTTTAGTCGCCTTCTATAACAAGCAAGAGATACTGAGGATCTATTCTAACCCGGATTCCGGATCCCCACGGAACAGGAGGAGTAAGTATGCCCTGATAATCGATCATACCCGCTTTGAGCTCTTTATCTTGATCGGGTAATCGGAGTAATCCGTAGTCAAAAGAATTAAGTAAGAAATGAATAATAATTGAAATGAAAAGCGCCAGAGGACATTCGAGCTAAGGACAGTTGCATTTTCGTGATCTTCGTCATAATTATCACGATCATAGAAAATTGCGAAATGCTGACTATAAACGGGGCAGTAGAAACCCCTGTAACATCAACTTATTTGTAAGTAGCCCGCATAGGCTGAAAGATATATCATATGCAGAATATGCTCTTGCATATGGAATCTTTTTAAAAGAAAGATAATATCACATCTTGGTAAGAATGGAATTATTTTTATTTTCAGAATTAGAAAGTCAGAATACGTATGACTTGAATATATGTAAACATCAAACTATAAAGGAAATCTTTTATATCAATGAAAATGAACAGATGGAAAATCAAATACAAAATATGAAACACCTTAAATCAATAATGGCTTTATACAAAAATGAAAGTAAAGGACATGATAGAATAAGATGAATAGAATTTTGAAAACATGCTAAAGTGAAGATGAAGACGGATATTAAAGTTAGGTAATGTAAAGGTGAATATCATAAAGATGAACTATTTAATGTGATAAATTCCTGTCGAAAAGGAGAGTGAAATGATGCATTTGGAAATAGAAAGGTTAATTTCATTTTCATCGTATCATTATATGCCAAAGTAATACTCAAACACGGTATTGTAACATTTGCACATGAAAAATAAGATGTGAAGAAATTGCATGTTGTTGCATTCATTTTTAAATTTATAGAAATGTCTTTTATGATGTAGTTCTTCTACGGTCATTACAGCATTTCCTGTTAATGAAAAACAGAAATGTTTTTCTATGTTTCACTCATCCGAACATAAAATATTTCTAAAAAGATTTTGAAGAAATATATGAAAAAACGACCTATAGAGTGTGTTGAGCGCCTATCGACCAGTTAATTATAGTATACAAACATCACGTGACTTAGATAGCGAGGAAATGGAAGTAGACACCAAGAAGTACGTCAAATACAATCTACAAAACATAATGTGTATATCAATATTACAGGAATGCACACACACAAACGCACACAAAAACGTGCTTGAACTGGCTGATTGCTTGTCGATGACCAATTTACCTCGACCAGAACCTTATATACTTGGACCAAATAACTATCATGTACTTCCGCGTATCAAAAGATTTCCTACACTACAATACAACTTATAGAAAATTATGTTCTTTAAAAAGACCAGACAAACAACTAGTGTGTCAGGAGAGAGATAAAAAGAAAGACAGTATTCAGTCCTTAATGTGACAATAATTATGAAAATTTTAATGACTTTCAATTGATCTTAATAATTGGTTCTGATTTTCTATTTGTTAATTTGCAAATGAATATTTAAATTCTACATGTTCTACACGTGACTAAATTTGAATAAAAAAGTCCTGGCGATTAACCGTTTGCAATTACATGTAGTATATACAAAATATATTATTGTTCATGAAATTTACATGACTTTATAGTTCACGACAAAAACATATACACTTCCTTTAAGTACATTTTACTCCAACATCTTCCCAATGAGAACAGGTAAATGTTTCGGTTTTACAATGAAACAGTGATGTTTCTTCTCCTGTACATTTAAGTTTTCCAAGAACTATGGGTCCACTTCCACTCCCAAAGTGGGCGCAACACCATTTGTTCACCGGTCTATGGAGACACAAATAAAAATCATCTTAGCAACGTATATTGATAATACTTTCCTTTATGTTTCGTTCATAAACAGACATTTTTTTTGAATTGCTAAAAATAAGGCATTACTTTCTGTTAATATACACATTGAACACAAAAATATATTTTGTTGAACTAGAGACATTCAGGTTTCTGAATATCAACATAAATGTGCATGAAATTGAGAGAGAAATAATGCGTAGTGATTCTCCTAGGACAAGAAGATGAATTTAACTGGGGTGGATCCAGGGATTTTTGAAGGGGGGGTATACCATGAAAGGTGAAGATAACGAACAGTGATCAATCTCATAACTCCTGTAAGCAATACAAAATAGATAGTTGGGCAAACACGAACCCCTGGACACACCAGAGGTGGGATCAGTTGCCTAGGAGGAATAAGCATCCCCTGTCAACCGGTCATACCCGCCGTGAGCCCTATATCCTGATCAGGTAAACGGAGTTATCCGTAGTCAAAATCAGTGTGCCAAGAATGGTATAACAATCGGTATGAAACACGTCAGACAGCATTTGACCCAATGATAGGTTGTATATAGGAAAATTTGGTTTTTAAGGCATTGTTTTTAATCAGTTTAAGCAAACGTTTCTGATGAAAGGGGGTGTTTCCAGTCCATGGAACCCCCTATGGACCCACCACTGCTTAAAGGGTAATGGATTTCCTTGCTAATCATATATTCTTGTACATTATTAAGAAGAAATCAAAGTACCCCGTGTATCCCAGACTTCTACAGACTACTTTGGTGTCGTCTAAATCCCAATCATCATCGCACACAGTTCCCCATTCGCCATTGTGATACACTTCAAGACGTCCTTCATTTTCTGATTTTCCATTCACAAGTCGAATGTAATCTATTTTCAAAAGATTAAAATGCCTAAATATCAAATACAACATGTCCAATTTGGAGGGAATTAAGTGCAGATCATAGTGTTTCAGGAAAATATGCATATCAGGCTCTTTGTAATTATTCAGCTTAGTTGTGGATTCTTGGAAACCATTACCTTTTGATGAATTTGAACAGATTATTCCCACACTTCCGTTTTCACAGTGCCGCTGGTCATTAATGCTGTGGTCACACTCCAAAATGTGACGCTCTCTTCCGTTGCACGAGACATTATGCATCCAGATATACTCCGTACCAGGTCCAAAACCCTTCTCTGACGGGACGTGTCTACGATTAGAGAAAACATTGCATAAAACACATCTGTACAACGGCAAAGCGTCATCCAAATAAATACTTTCTTTGACGAAGTCTTCAATGAGCAGGTGAAGAAAAGGAACAGTGACAGAATGTCACCCAAGGTAATTGTTACCCTTCTGACGAAGTCTTCAATAATAAATGATAAAAATTAAGAACAGTGATCAATCTTATAAATCGTATAAAGATACAAAATTAAGAGAAGGACAAACTCGGACTCCTGAGCATACCAGATATGGGATCCGGTGCCTTTGACGAAGTCTTTAATGAAAAGGGGAATATAACGAACAGTGCCCAATCTCATAACTCGTATAAGGAATGCAAAATTAGGAGTTGGGCAAACACGGACTAATGGACACACCAGGAATAAGATCAGGTGCCTATGGAAAATAAGCAACCCATATCGACTGAGCCGTATATCTTGCTCAGGTAGACGGAGTAATCCGAAGTCAAAATAAATGTGTAAAGAACGGCTAACAACAGGTATGAATCACGTCAGACAGTATTTCACTTAATGACAGGTTGTATTTGCAAACTAGATTTTTATAAGAAAATTTGCGAAATTAAGACTTTAAAAGAGACTGATGAAAGCCCTGTAATATCAGTTGTCGGCTTCGATTTAAAAATTGATCATACGCAGAAGCTTTTGCATATCGAATGAATTGAGAGATATTATCACCGTATACCAATGATAATTGTGACAGTAGAGAAGCTGAATTCACTCTGCCTGTTACAAAGTCGAGTTGGTAGTATGCCGTTATCTATGTTCAACAAAACGACGAAGTATGAAGCAGATGTGGAAGACTCTACAGTGTCCTTCATCTAGAGTTCACTGGGATATATCGATTCGACAATGAAATAAAAATATTGTTAAAAGATAAAACGTCGTCGATATATCTTCAATGTCGAGATATGGTCACAGGAAGAGATTGTGTCTTTGTAAAAGATAACCCCGTGGGGATCCGGGTTAGAATAGGTCCTCAGTACCCCCTTGCTTGTCGTAAGAGACGACTAAATGGGTCGGTCCTTCGAATTAGACAAAAAAAAACACGAGATCCCGTGTCGCAGCAGGTGTGGCACGATAAAGATCCCTCCCTGCTTAATGGTCATAAGCGCCGAGCATAAGCCTAAATTTTGCAACCCTTCACCGGCAGTGGTGACGTTTCCATATGAGTGAAATATTCTCGAGAGGGACGGGAAACAATATTAAATCAATCAATCGTAAAAGATGCGAAGATTTCGCATCCGAATTGTGCAGAAAGAAATTTACAGCGCAAATATAAGATTTATAATTGGTGGATCTGCATCTTTCTGGTCTTTCCTAATTTCTAAGATATTTCTGCAGCTAATCGCTGATGTGATGATAAGTTTTGTTGCAAATGTTATTTTGGTATTTTTTGCAATGTTATTCTTTCTACTTTGTAAAATGTGATTGACAAAGTGGAAATAACTAAAATAATTAATCTCATATTTCCTATAAAGAATACAAAATTAGGAATAGGGAAAACAGGGACCCCTAGTCACACCAGAGGAGTAAGTATCCTCTGTTGACCGGGCACACACGCCATGCGCCCTACATATTGACCAGGTAAACGGAGTAATCCATAACAAAAAATCAGTATCACCGTGGCCAAACGTCATTTGGATACGACCATTCTTACACACGACACAATAGTGTGTTAACGCAGAGTACAACCAACCCTTACGGCGATTTAATATGGATAGTGTAGATGTCCGTGAGGTGGGGTTAAAAGAGACCCATAGTTTTCTTTATACAGATAATTCTTTTAGAATTCCTTTGCCTATCAGTGACGCAATGAATTCTGGTTCGAATGATATATAGCATTTGGTCAGATCCCCTACCACTTGCTCAAACACTTTAGCAGTTCGAAAATTGCGTGTAATTTGGTCTGTGTCGTTCGTTTTTTCTTCATATTTTCAGTAAACAGAAAAAACCCATCTAAAATCAATTACATCAGTGAAAAAACATCATTACAAATGTATACCATAAACGTCAGAAAAAACTTTGCGATTAGGACGTTTATTAATGATAATCAAAATATAACGTTGGATACAACTATTGTATGAAAGTATGACGTAGGATACAACCATTCCTAATACATTGACAATTTGCAAGGATGTATGCTTTTTAAAATGTCTTTTGTGATGCCATTTGGCATATTCGTTGTTTTTAATATTTGAATGATGACCTTCATTATCTATTATAAGATATACGACGTACATTTGAACTGTTTCAAAGGGGTGAACATTTTGAAGAGGGTTTAGGACTGCAATCTATGTCACTATTTTCAATAGCATGCAAGGTGAAGATAACGAACAGTGAGCAACCTCATAACTCCTACAAGCAATACAAAATAGATAGTTGGGCAAACACGGACCCCTGGGCACACCAGAGGTTGGATCAGTTGCCTAGGAGAAGTAAGCATCCCCTGTCGACCGGTCACACCCGCCGTGAGCCCTATATCCTGATCAGTTAAATGAAAATGATATATCTCTGTAAAACAATTTCAATATTCACTAAGGTTAATGTCATTTAGCAAATTCGTAGTGTAGAAAGTTATAGAGGTCAGTTAAATCAGAAAAAACATTTTCACCATTGCAAAAATACTAGACAAAGTTAGTTAAAGTACATGTATAACAATAGATAGCATAGAATAAATACCCAAAGTATCCTAGACTTTTACAAAGAATGTAGGACTCGGTAGGACTCCATTTGTTACTACATATCCCTCCCCATTTTCCGTTGACGTATATCTCAGGTCTTCCTTCATTATCAGAGCTGCCATTAACAAGGCGTATGACATCTGTAAATTGGGTAGACATCATTACCGATTTTTGTAGAGTTGTTTCGGTAGGTAGCTTTTTAATTCAAATCAAAATGTTCCATTTGTGTTTTATAAATGGTCTTTGCGTTTCCTTTAAGATTCCTTCATTTTGTGAAATAAGGAATTTCAATAGAAGAATCTCTGAATTCTTCCTACTTTATACAGTACTTGTATCATCCATTTACAACGCTAACTCACACATAAATAAACAATACATATGATTAGCAAAAACAAGATATAATTTTCGAACACATGATAATGTAATTAACATATACATGAAAATGAAAAGTAAAATAAGGAACAGTGATCGATCTCATAAATCCCATAAAAAATACAAAATTAAAAGTAAAGTGAACTCGGACCCCATGGACACATCAGAGGTAGAAACAAGTCTCCAGGAGGAGTAAGCATCCTCTGTTGACCGGTCACATCCACCTTTAGCCCTCTATCTTATGTAAAATAATACAATCAGTTGGCATCTAGAAAATTAAGCTGTGTACTTTACGTATTTGGTTGTCGTTCTTATGTCCCCTAAGATGTTTGTTTTTATACATGTAGAGACTGCACTTGGTCTTGGCTCTGGAGCCTTAGTAGCTACGGCCTTATGTATAGATACAAAGGTCAAATCATTCAGCACTTAATCAATTGGCCTATCTATATGACTGAACATTTCTTGAATGAGACGGAAAAAAACCATCCAAACATCCAAACCAAAAAAAAAAAAAGCAGAAACAGGTTATTTTCGCTGAGACTTATGAAAGGTTTCATGTTTTAAAATAATGATGTGTATCCCTAACACAAAATTCTGTTGTAGGAAATTGAAGGAAAGTTGCATTGAATATGTTGTGTTCCTTTTTTCCCCTATGAAGTAGCCAATACTAGTTTTTCATACCGCAGACTAACAATACAAGTCGATGGGAGCTTTTTTGTAATATTTTTGAATATCATACTCTGGATCAATTTCTGTTTGATTTAGTTATGTTGTCGTTCTTACAGGCACTTATATCGCTTGGGGCCTAATTACTGTATATAAGAGTATAGTAATTAGGTCCCAAGCGATATAAGTGCCTGTGGTCGTTCCTACTTTAACATCTTACTTGAAAGAGAAAATAAAATATGATTTCTGAATGGCATTTACTAAAATCTAAAAACTTTTTTCCCCATAATAATAAAACGAATGCAATGTATCATCTGGATATTAAAGAGTAGGATGATGAGCAGACATGAATGAAGGTGACCTTTCAACCTTTGATCAATTATTTCCAGATTTAGTGACGAATAATCAGATAAGGACCTTGTAACACAGTGCGTAATTACTGTATAGGGGATTAATATTTCATTTGAAATGTTCACGTTTTCTTTCGTCTGACACGATTGTGGTTTGGTGAATTCGCAGATTTGTAAGTAGGAAAATGTTGATTTCCATTTTTTTCTACGCATAGTGTAGCAAGAACGACAACTTCATATTAAATATAAGGTAACCCATTATTCTTCTGTGAGAAGTATTTATTAACTAAACAATGCTGATGGACTTCAAATAAAGTATGCTCTAGATTTCGTCACGCATTTGGCAACATGCTTAATAGGCTAATACACGGAAAGCTGATTTTCAAACCCTCCATCGAATCTGCTTTCCAATCTGTGACAAATAACGAGGAACATTGTTTGTTTGCTGCTGCCAATTAAATTGTGTACAAAGTACAACTTTCTGCTGACTCGACGTCTGACTCAGCTCCCGATATAGATCTAAAGTACATCCTTAAAACATAAAAGGTACGACTATGAACAATGTTTATCGGACATGCGAGGGGAAATTTCGCGGTACTGTTCACGTTAGATCTGTGAAACGTTTTGTAATGGAGCTTCGTCAAGTACAGTTTGAATTGACACCTAATGAATAAAGCTATTTGAAAAAAGAAGCTAAAATTAAAGACATAAGTTCCAAACTTATGATAAAATGCATTACGTATCATTAGGTGACCAATGAAAGGTGAAGATAACGTACAGTGATCAATCTCATAATTCCTATAAGTAATAAAAAATAGAGAATTGGACAAACCCCTGAAAATATCAGAGGTGGGATCAGGTGTTTAGGGGAGTAAGCATCCCCTGTTGACCGGTCACACTCGACGTGAGCCCTATATCCTGATCAGGTAAACGGAGTTACCCGTAGTCAAAATCATTGTGCCAAGGGCTCACGTCGAGTGTTGTTAGTTTGCCCATAATATCTACTTTCAACAAAATGGACGACTCTGTGGTGTCTTTTATGTCGAGTTCACTGGTGTTATACCGTGTTATTCATATTATGCGCATCTGGTGCATCAAAATTGGTACCGTATAAGTTTTACATCTACACTGATGCATGTATCGAAACACAAGTTATATTCGTATAATTGAAACCGTTACATGTATCAAAATAACACTTCTTGGCAAATAACTAGCAACTGATATTAGAACCACTATTAATTTCAATAGTAATTTTGTGCATATCATATTTGACATCATTCACTGCCTTATCATTTGCAAACTATGTAGTAATCACATCAAAATGGCTTTCCATATTTCCTATCCTTCAATGACCAATGATGTAATAAGGAGCTTAGTTTAAAACACTTACGACTTGTGCTATCGTGACATAGAACCCCCTCGTCATCTTCATGGGAACAGTGGTTATGTGTATAAAGCTTTCCACACTCTAATAAAGACTTTTCACTTCCATCACATGTTAAATTTGATATCCAAATTCTTCCCAAGCCTTTTCCAAAAACATTATTTCCTGTTAAAGATGATAACCTGAAAAATACTTTGATCTAAAACAGTTTTCTATCCTATGTAAAGCACTCAAACAATATGTAGTTAGACATTAAGATTAATTCAATTTCTATTTATTTTACTTAAGATTTATATCACCTTTATCACCAGCCTTTGCTAGATGACTCACCCGGAATACCCCAAATGTCTGCAGATAATCCTTGCCGAATTTCGGTTCTGTCCACATATGGTTCCCCATTCCTTATTGATGAAAATCTCAACGCGACCTTCATTTTCAGAGCTGCCATTCACAAGTCTCAGTTCATCTACATATATTTCATTTTGTTAATTTAATATAAGTATCACCACTCAATGAACAGTTTCTTGTTGTTCGTATGAAAAAAAAATCTGGCTTTTGAAGTCGAGATAATATTCGAGAAAATTACTGTATTAACTATTTTTGCGGGTTCATGTACGATTTTAATGCTCTACCGTTTACAACAGAACGAATTATTGCATTGCAAGTGAAGATAACAAACAGTGGTAAATAAATCCTATCAAATATACAGAGAGTGAACATGAACCACTAAAAGGTGAGAGAAGGAGCAAGCATCCCCTACTGGTCGTCTAACCCTGCTTTGATCCTTCTATCTTGTTCAGTTACACGGAGTAATCCGTATTCAAAATCAGCATGTAACGAAGGGCATACAATTTGTATGAAACACGTCAGACAGCTTTCAACCTAATGACAAGTAATTTGCAATTAACATCATTATAACGACCACGGAATGTGCAAAAAACTACCTTTAAACAAGGTGACGATATTTGATATAAAAATGTTATGCTTACATGATGATTCATTTGTACAAAGGATTCCTGCAACATTGCTTTTTGGACAGCTAACAGTTCCAATGTTTGGAAAATCACAAAGCCATATAGAGTCTTCATTTCCAGAACAGTCAAGTGTCGAAATAAATATTTTCCTAGTATCGTTCATCGATATTGGATATGACGATATCACGGAATACCTAAAAAATGCAGGATACACCATAATTTATAATCACCAGGATGTACACCCATAGTTCATGTTATAATTTTGAAATCTCTGACAAACAGAGAAGAGAAAATCGAGACTTCACTTACCCTGAGTACCCCAAATCTCGACATACAACACGAGCATCCCAATAATCCCATTCTTCACCACATATGTATCCCCATTGTCCGTCTAAATAGACTTCGACCATTCCTTTTGATTCAGAGACTCCATTGACGATTCTAACTGCAATCATCAACATTGTGTATAGCTTTTTGATATACGTGAAACGTTGTCCCCCCCTCAAGAAATTACGAGAAGTGGATGGTAATGTCTATTACATCAGCAATATTTCGGAGTGAATGTGGTTTAATCTGGAATTTCTTGGGTGGCGCAACAATCTCTATGAAACATGTTTCATGGATATGTGGTCTTTCTGTTAGTGGTACACACACACACACACACGCGAGCACACGCACGCACGGACGCACGGGGATAAATTTGTGTAATTTACATGTTATATGCTCATTTGCAATACTAGTTTCCCCGTGGGGATCCGAGTTAGAATAAATCCTCAGTAACCCTTGCTTATTGTAAAATGCGGTTAAATGTTTTTTTTTCCTGATGAGACCACAAAAATCGGGGTTCCATGTTACAGGTGTGGCACGATAAAGATCCCTCCCTGCTCCAAGACCGCAAGCGCCGAGCATAAGCCTAAATGTTGCAGCCCTTCACCGGCAATGATGAAGTATCGATATGTGTGAAAAATAGGTTAAACAATATACAATGTTAGTCATTAGTATACTGTTGTTTGTATTACGTATCATTTTTGTAATATCATTTGTTTGATCTTGGTTTATTACGTCATTTGTTTTATCACGATAATAAATGGCATGTACACTTAAACTGTTTTGTTATTTCATTAGATACTTTAATGAATATTCAGTAGCACAACTTGACAAACAGAATGTCAGAATTTTTCTCTCATTTGGTTGTTTCAATTTCAAAATTGTTGAGTATAAAAACGCTGTTAGATGTGTAGAAAACCTTGCACTTCAAATCCTTTCCCCCAAAACACGGAACGAGAATCAAAATTTAGAAATCTTTATAATTCTTTGATTCTATAAAACATACTTCTTGCGTTATTTTTAGAGGAATCTCCCCTCCACGTTGCTTTTTACTATCAAACAGAGAAAGTCTCACATTCATTGATAATAGTAAAAGAGAAAAACCATCTCACCTGTAGTTTGATTAGTACAAATGACGCCTGCTGTTTTTCCAGCATGACAACTACGCCCGATCAGATTATGGGGGCAGTCGAGAAGAGATGGTTCGTTTCCCCTACACGCTGAATTACTCAACCAGGTGGATTCACTTCCTCCGAACCAACTCTTTGAAGTTGGAATGTAAAAACTAAATATGACAGTATTTAGATTTAGTTATGTATATCATCCAATCGAACATTAATATTTCAACTATGCTGGTCTGTAAGTAGCAACAAATGTACAAATGAAACCGATGCATTAGAAGGGGGAGACCAAACTAAAAAGAAACCTTATCAATAAGTTGTTGGTAGAATTGGAAAATTTTCAGTGTCATGAAAACAATAACATTGCCTCCTAACAATGGACACGTTCAGAAAATATAAGGGACATGGAGCATTGCTTCGGGACAGGATATACTTCATCTATGTGGGAATCATATAATTTCTGAAATCAACCATAAAATACTGCAAGGAAATACTATTTTGTGTATTTACGTACATCACATCGGTATTTTTTTTCGAAATATGAAGCAGATGTTCAAGACTCTATGATATCACTTATCTCGAGTTTACCGACCGACAGGTGCAAACCAATATGCCCCTTTTCTTTGAAGCATAAATATGAAGGAGATTTTGAAGACTCTGTCATATCGCTTATTTCGAGTTTATTCGAGTTTACTGGGATAAATCGAATCGACATATAGAGGAAAATCAGTATTGTTAATAGATAAAGGTCGGGCATAAATCTAAATGTTGAATTGAAAAACCCCGCAAGAAATCTCCTTATGTCGAAGTTGCCGAATAAATTCAGCCTCTTAGAATATAAAACAAGTTAGGCAATAAAGGAGCACAATTCGTGCCCATGGGAATTCCAACAAACTGTTGGAAGATCTGATGACCAATAACTATATAGATAATGTCACTGAGGAACTTCAGCATCTTTTTAAAATATCAATTTCATAATAATTATACATAGAATCAGTGTGGTATTTAATAAAATAAAATAATTGGGATTAATTACAATTTATGAATATTTATGTTTTCCATTGTTATTGAAGAAGCAGCCAAATGTTATGTCAAAAAGCCTCGTCTTTCGTTGAGAGAAATTGAATGTTTAAGATTTCAACATTGAGTCGATGATTAAAAATAATTGAATGTTTTACTTAACAATGGTGAGTTGATGATAAGGTGAAGATAACTAACAATCATCAATCTCATAACTCCAATAAGGAATGATAAAGACAAATTGTTTTCTTTAACTTTTCAATGCAGAGTTGATGATATAAACAAATTGAGTTTATTATTTATTTTCAATACCGAGTTGTTGTTATAGACAATTAAAAAAAACCTTTTCAATACTGAGTTGGTGATAGTGACAAATTGAGTTTCTTTACTTTTCAATACTGAGTTGATGATACAGAAAAAATAAGGGTTTTTACTTTTAATACTGAGTTTCTAGGATATGTAAACTATCAATTTCAACCATACGTAACACTTGGAGAGACTACCGCCCCTTACTATAATGTTCATCGTGTATGAAACATAGTCTATGAGATAATGAAAGACAAAATCACATGTGTATATTCGAGAACCAAGATTGAATGGAGCTTATGATTTATATAACATTGATATGTTTCTAAGAATATTTCTATATTCTGAATGTAAAGAGATTCAAAACTGGTGCAATGAAAATGATACAGGAGTTGGAATTATGGTAATGTCAATTTCAGAGCATCCCATATGAGTTGATTCCAGTTGAGTACCAAAGAAAAAGTAATCAAGAAGGGAACACAATGCAATGAAAATTGAAAGAATACTTTACCCAGTGTAACCCAGACTTCTGCATACGACTGACGCATCCTCCCTGTCCCAGTTGAAATCACAAACCCCACCCCACTGGTTCTTAACTAGGACTTCAACCCTTCCAGCTCTCTTTGAATTTCCACCAACAAGTCTGACCAAATCTAATTTCATTCGCATAAGAAATAGATAAATGAAAACAACAACCATGACTGACAAATAGTATTTATTGTGATTAAATTACTTAAACCTGTCTAAGAGAAGGATAAAACACAAAAATGTAACAATGGCGGAAATGCTACTTTATCACTGAATACTTGGGTATCAAATGCTTGGAAAGATAAGATCATTTTATGCAGAACTTTTAGATTATGAAAAATACTCATTTAATATATGCCATGTAAAGTAACAGACAGAGGGACAGGAAAAAACCCTATCATTGGTGAAAACCCTATACTGTAAACCCCAGTGCTCTAGTATGTCGTAATCCCGTGGGGGGTCCTGGTTAGAGTGGATCATAAGTACCCCTTTCTTGTCATAAGAATCGACTAAATGGGGGCGATCCTTTGGAAGAGACCACAAAAACCGAGGCCCATGTCATAGCAGATGTGGCACGATAAAGATATCTCCCTGCTCCAAGACCGTAAGCACCGAACATAGGCCTAAATTTTGCAGCCCTTCACTGGCAATGGTGACGTTTCATATGAGTGAAAAATTCTAGGGCGGAACGTTAAGCAATGGTCAATCAATCAATCAATCTATCAATATAGAATGTCTTGCTTTGCAAATGCCTTCAATGCATAGAAAAAAGAAATCTGTGTGAGACATGCAGACCGCTCTCAGTCACGCTTGTCGGCAGTACCAGGCCCACTAACTTTCTATCTAAACTGTGACACCAGACATCACAAAATCGATGTACATGCAAAAACGTCTTTTTCTTATATAAATCATAGTTCGTCCTCAACAAAGTAACTGTAGACATACGCGTTTGATGAGGGGGGATTGAATCGAATGATGCTTATATCAGAGTAATAAAGATAATACAACAATGTTAACTTCAAAGAAGCGTTGATCTACATACCGATTGTTAGGCCGTTATTGGCACACTGATTTTGACTACGGACAACTCCGTTTACCTGATCAGGATATAGGACTCACGGCGGGTGTGACCGGTCGACAGGGGATGCTTACTCCTGCTAGACACCTGATCCCACCCCTGGTGTGTCGAGGGACCGTGTTTGCCCAACTATTTATCTTGTATTGCTTATAGGAGTTATGATATTAATCACTGTTCGTTATCTTCACATTTCATATATATATACTCAAACATTCCCGTGGGGATCCAGGTTAGAATAGGTCCTCAGTACCCCTTCCTTGTTGTAGAAGGCGACTAAATGGGGCGGCCTTTCGGATGAGACTGTAAAACCGAGTCCCGTGTCACAGCGGGTGTGGCACGATAAAGATGCCTCCCAGCTCAAAGGCCGTAAGCGCCGAGCATAGGCCAAAATTTTGCAGTCCTTCACCGGCAGTGGTGACGTCTGCATATGAGTGAAAGATTCTCGAGAGGGACGTAAAACAATATTCCAGCAATCAATCATACACAAGCACACGGGAGACATACGCAGGTTTTTTACGTTGGGGGTACATTTCTCAACTCGACTGTGTCCATTTTGATACAGGAAAGTTTACTCGTACGTTGATTGGGCAATTTTCAAATTTCCATTGGTCACTCAGAAACCGTGATATCAAAAACAAGGTGTGAAATGATTCTAGAACCGTATCGAACGGAAGGAGACCGGGAATAAATCGAACATCGAATCGAGACCACTATATCGCGATTCAGCTGCATCGCGATATATCGTTTCACCCCTAGTGTGAATGAGCATAGGCCCCCACTTTTACAATATACATATCAATTGATAGAAGCCCAGATAACTCTCTAACAAAGAAACTTATGTTTCGAGGTGCCGATTCTTGTTTTCTTTTTCGCTGATATTGAAAGAATACTGATCAAAGTTTAAGACAGAACAGAGTGTACTGACAACATTTTCATATATTAGGGGAGAAAACGAAGACCATAGTCTTGAAGAATTACTGGATAAATGGAACCCAAAGACATTGCTTCATGGTATCAGAATAGCATGGTACCTACTATCGGTTTGAAAGGAACTTACTGTTTGTAGCATTCATGCAGACTATTCCGACGTCACGAGAATGATGGCAGGCGTTCTTCCCATATCGAGATTGACTGCACTGAAGGACTGACAATTCACCTCCATAACAGCGAAGGTTATTCAGCCATACTGTACCCCTACCTTGTCCAAACACACTGCTATCGGCGCCTAAACCATGCCTAAAATAGTATAAATACAAACACACTGCTATCGGCGCCTAAACCACGCCTAAAATAGTATAAATACAAGCACACTGCTATCGGCGCCTAACTATGCCTGAAATAGTATAAATACAAACACACTGCTATCGGCGCCTAAACCATGCCTAAAATAGTATAAATACAATTACGTAGGCGCTGAAACCTCGACTAAAGTATTGAAAACACAACAAACATAGTCCCCTTAACGGTTCCTAAACTCTTAAAGAGTGGGTATTTTAAACATCTTCACCTTGCATAGTATTTCATATGTGATGAATATTCATGACCATACATAACAAATTTATAAAAGTTTGTAAACAAACAGTTCTGGTAGAATGGTTTTGAAGTTTTTCATACAATTCTGCTGAAAACAAAGTATCCGATTCTCTGTTCCCTAAAGGATAAACAAAGATCTTAACAGCTAACATCTCATATATCTGAAAACTCCCTGAAATCAAGTTTTATTCATAGTTGCATTTGTTTTAAAGTTAAATGTCTGAGATGTGGGCAGGGAATTAGTCCATATTCCGGTTAAAAATCCCAAACAAAAACATCCCCGTTACATTTGTATACTATGCGATATAGATATGAGAAAGAGAAAGATGACTGTCACATCATGTATCAAATTACCAAACTTACTGTCCATAATCGAGGGAGTTGCATAAAACCTTTGCATCAAGTGTATCGAATGATGTATCACACACGGTGCCCCACTGACCATTTAGATACACCTCCACTCTGCCCTCTGTAGGAGATTTTCCACCAACTAAACGGATCGGTGAATCTAGAAAAGTATCGTAGTTAATAAAATTTCATGTGCACATTTTTAAATATCACATTTATATAATTAAATATCACATGTTTATTACTTAATATCACGTATTTATTCTTAGATATTACTTGCATATTGTTAAAGATGATATATATACTTTTAGATAAGAAAGTTGATGGTACAGGGATTTCGACAGTCTGGATTGAAGTAAGCATTTCGCAAATTCTATGGTCGTTATAACGACCTAGTTCGTCAATACAACCTCGCATTGGGTCAAATGCTGTCTGACGTGTTTCATACCGATTGTTAAGCTAGCTGTTCTTGGCACACTGATTTTGACTGCGGTAACTCCGTTTACCTGATCGGGATATAGGACTCACGACGGGTGTGACCGGTCAACAGGGGATGCTTACCCCTCCTAGGCACCTGATCCCACCTCTGCTGTGTCCAGGGGTCCGTGTTTGCCCAACTATCTATTTTGTATTGCTTATAGGAGTTATGAGATTGATCACTGTTCGTTATCTTCACCTTGCATAAGAAAATATCTACCCAGGCTTTGCTGATTGCATCTTCGTACAGTATGTTAGAATTCACACACACACACACACACACACACACACACACACACACACACACACACACATATATATAGTTGTACCTTCAAAACATTTCACACCAGCGGCCTTCGAGGACCAGCAAATAAAGGATGAAGGGCTTGAATGTTTACATTTCCAGAAGCTGCTTTCAGTCCCATTGCAGCGTACGTTTCCAAGTACAACTGATCCTGTTCCCTCTCCAAAGTTTACATCGTAAGCTGCATTCCTAAAGAACAGTATTCATTACGGTGTAATTTACAAATACAATCTGTCAATACGTCAAAAGCTCTCTGACATGTTTCATACCATTTGTTAGGCCTTTTTCTATAAACTGATTTTTACTACAGATTGTTCCGGTTACCTATAGACGGATGTAACAGGTCAACATGAGATACTTACTCCTCCTAGGCATCTGATACCACCTCTGTTGTGTTCAGAATCTGAGTGTGTCCTACTCTAAATCAGGTATTCTTTATATGCAGTATGAGTGATCACTGTTATTTTTACTTTTTCATTTAACATATACAAATATCACGTGATTTTGGCTTTAGAAATATTTTTCAGATTTTTAGTTTAAAATATTAGAGGTTTATTTCATGACGCAATCTAAACCCAAACTAACCATTTCATAATCCTACCCACAGTATGACTTAATTGTTTTATATCAATGATATTGAAGAAACACTATAGTTTTATGCCAAAGTTTATCAAAATAGACAGTGAAGGTTTAAATTTGAGAGAGAGAGAACACTCACTTATTTGTATCTACTTTAGACTATCCTCCATTGGATAATTGTAAAAACCAATACAACCACATTGTTTTCTTCCTGATTCAGGACGGTTGTAAAAGTAAGCGTTTTCTGTTTAGTGATTTTCTGTGATAAAAGTGAATTACATAGCAAACGAAAGTGAAGGAACTAAAAATGACGGAAGTAAAATAATGCTTTTAATAAATACACAGGGATTTTATACTTAATTGGATATAGCATACCCTAGTAATCCAAATGCACGACACACAACTGAGGCGTCCTGGTCACCCCAGCCGTCATCACACACTGTCCCCCACTCTCCGTCTTTATGTACTTCCACTCGACCCCCTCTCCACGATTTTCCATTCACAAGCCGAATTCCATCTAAACAAGTGAACAATGAGCCATTAGATTTATTCAAACAGCACCATGACAGAAAAGTACATAACCATCAAAAAATGTTTCACATCAAGGAGTACATCGGTTGTGATGCCTAATTTAAATAGATTGAAGGGTCTTGTAAAAAATAAATAAGGTTTGTAAAATTCCATTGACTTTCATCTTCCTTATGATAAAAATGTTTTAGTTAAAGGTGATTTATATTGACCTATGTGGGTTTTCCACATTTATGGGCAATGGAGGGTACATCTAACCTGTTGTTTGTGTAACATGTTTCATACAAATTGTTAGTTCGTTATTTACATACTAATATTTACTGTGGATCACTCCATTTACCAGTGTAAGATAGAGGGCTCACAGCGGGTGTCAAAAGGGGAAAGTTACTCCCCCTATGCATCTATTCCTACCTCTGGTATAGTCATGGGGTCAGTGTAAGCCTAACTTTTCACTCTGTATTCTTTGAGTGATATTATTGGCAAACTAACAACTCAATTCTATGACAAACGGGATGATTTCAGCTTTTCCATCGTATACTTCCCATATTTATGTAGCAATATTCCATAATCATCTGTATATGGTGTTTATATATCTCAAATGATTCGATACGCTATAGCTTGTTCTGCGTATGGCAAGCTTTTAAATCGAGGTAAGCTACTGATAAACAAGTTGATGGTGCAGGAGTTTCAACACTCTCTTTTAAAGTCAGCATTTTGCCAATTCTATGGTCGTAATAACGAATTAGTTTGCCAATACAACCTATCATTGGGTCAAATGCTGTTAGACCGTTTTGGCACACTGATTTTGACTATGGATAACTCCATTTACCTGATCAGGATATAGTGGGATACTTACTCCCACCAAGCACCTGATTCCACCTCTGGTGTGTCCAGAGGTCCGTGTTTGCCCCACTTTTTATTCTATATTCCTTTTAAGAATTATGAGATTGATCACTATTCATTATCTTCACCTTTTATTCACGAGATTGATCATTGTTCGTTATGCCCTCTTTTAATCTGTGCATATGGAAAATTGACAAAGTTATCGTCTGCCTTAAAGACTAAATTTTAAGTTAACACACCCAAATTGTAAGGCCGCTTGTCAATCAAACACTTCACAATTGATCTCAGGGGGAGTGACATCCACAGGAACTGTTGTCTGGAGCTACCCCAGAGGTGTTTGATAACAATAACGGTCAGTAACTACTGGCATTCATTAGATCTTGAGGATGCCTTGTATTTTAGAGTTTTAATAGCATTGACCACTCCACAACTAGCATTTTCTCAATTCGATTGTTTTTAAAAAGACCCCTGAACAATGCAACTTTAATATAGAACTGTAATTGTAATTTCCCCTATATATACATGTATCAAAATTACACAACCAGAAATCAAACAAAAATTTGCGAATTAATTTCCAAAACTTGTAACTTATTGAAATAATTTATATCATCAATTTATGATACCTTTCTATTTATATGGTGGACCGTTAGTTCCCGAGGGTCTCTACAGCCCAGTAGCTAAGTACTTCGTTACTAGCTTGAAAATACGGATGTATATTTATTTGCTGTTATAAAAGTTAGAAATTCATTTCAAAATTAAGGATTATCTTCCTCATGCATAGCTCTTATCCTTGGACGAATTTGGTTTCATTTTTTTTTGGCACGCTGGTTTTGGCTATATTTAGCTCTAAAACTTTATAGTTATTTCGGATTTCAAACATTTCGGTTGAGCATCACTGAAGAGACATTATTTGTCGAAATGCGCATCTGGTGCAACAAAATTGGTACCGTATAAGTTTTATATATAAGAAATTATTCGTTGAGTCAATGACTGAGGGTAATCTTGAGAGAGAGGAAGAGGGGATGGGTGTAGACTGTGTTTCAGCTACCCTTAGGAATACAACCATTATTAAAACCCTATGACCACAGAAACTCTGCGGAGGGCCCTGAGACAGGTTCTATGTATATCAAAACTATACACAACACCCTGATATATTGGTGTGGGTAAATTCCAGGTAAATAAAAATGACCATAGATGAACTCCGCCCACATCCAGTGATCCGTGAAGAAACTGTACGGTATTTTTGTTGGGTATTTAAGGGAGAAAGGTTCGGCATTTTTATTTGAAGAAAGGTAATTGTTTAAATGAAAGGTTAAGATAACGAACAGTGATCAAACTCATAATCTTATTAGGAATTCGCCCTATATCTTGATCAGATAAACGGACTAATGCATAGTCAATCATAATTGGAAAAGTATTGACGCTTGTGCAATCATCAATATTCGTGGGTGTTTAATTTTTGTGGATTTGTGGGGACCCCTGTTCCAAGAATTTCAAACCCCAACGAGATATGTAATGTACATTATATTTCAAGGTACTGCAATCAGATGCATGAAATTACGTTCTAAAGAAACTAATAGATCTCGACAATGCACGAAAATTAACCCCCATTGAATTTAAGCAATTCCACAGCATTCTTGAAGCATTATGCTTCACAGTGGTCAACGATATGAATGTTGTTCTTACCGTCGGTACATCTAACACCAGCATCGTTGCTGTGGGAACACCTGTGTTTGCCTTTGTACCCACACTTTTTGATTGAATACTCGCGTCCAGAACAATTGACAGATGACATCCATATAGGCCCCGTGCCTTCACCAAATGTAGCATTTAATAAAGGAATGGTATGTCTGAAAGGGAAAGGAAATTATATCTTATCAAAATGTTTGTATAGGAGAGAAAGACAACGGTCACTATATTTCAATCTCAAATAAAAATGAAGAATTTGTTCAGTGACTAAATAGTACAATCGTTCGATTTGGGATTAAGACGTCATTGAATGGAACGCCGTTTGTGCTTTGGTGGCATCTGACCTAAGACGTAAAAATAGACAGTGAGTGCTTCGTCGCAAAATATTTGGCATGGATAAGTAAAAGTCGCCAGTATGTTTAACCTTAAACCCAACATTCCATGTTACGACTAGCGACAGCACTATATAAATCCCTCACTGCTACGACCTATAAACTCATCCATAGGTCAATCGTTTTGAAGTTTCACCTGAAGCTATTGATGCCTCTACAGTAGTGAAAAATTGTCTAATGAGAAAATGAAGATAAACGAAGCAAAGAGAACTTTTTAGAATGTGGATGTGTTTTGTATTGTATATAGTATAATATTGCATAATGATAACATTGTTTGAAAATACACATCATAATAATAAGTGTTGGTGCTGTTATGTTTCTTCGTGAATATAGATGTTTTAATAAGGGATATAAAGTGTGTGGTGAGGGTTTGTATATCGCGTCGCTGAGGTACAGATGTATCGTTTATAAGTAATATTGATATTGATTAATAGTCGTCTAAATTGTGTTTTCTATTAATACGATTTAATTCTAACTTCTGTCATGTGTAATGGGATCTGAATTCAAATGTATCATTTCATTAGAAACATTGGTACGTTGTAAAATTTCCTCTATGTCTAAATGTATAATCTTAAAGAGAAACTTGTGATACAATATGCACATTTTGAAATATAGGGAAATAGAAAATCACCCGATGAAGCCTAGACTCTGACAAACCACTCGAGCGTCAATCACATCCCAGCCCTCGTCACACACGGTCCCCCATTGTCCATTCATATAGACTTCTAATCGTCCTTCTTTTTCTGAAACTCCTCCAACGAGTCTGAATGGATATTCTAAAATATCGCATATAATATATCCAACAAAGAACAGAAACAAGGAAAAATAGCCTTCATTTATCTAAAGCATTTATTATCTATGTACCACATTTTTCAGTTAAGATCTTGAAAGCATGTGTTAAGTGCTCTGTTCCACTAGAGAGATAACTCGCATTTCGCATCTGATACCATTTCTGTCGTGTATAGTGGTCCAGCTTTGTCCTTCCTTTCAATTTGTATTTTTTCTTTTTTTTTTATCAGAGGGATAACGGCGGGCATTACAGGTCAACAGTAGATTAATACTCATCCAAGCTACCTGATCCCACGACTGGTGTACCCAGATGTTCGTGTTTCCTCTATTCCTGTTTTAGTATTGTTTATGGAATTTTTCGTTATCTTTACTTAATCCTTGAACTGATGATTTATGTAAGTTTGGGTGGCAATCAGGCTGATATTGACAATCGAAATATTGCAAATTGAAAGATATAACGTATTTTTTCTTCACCTGTCGAGCATATCAATATATATTTATTTCTAAAGAAATAGGTGAATCACTTTATAAGCAAAATGGAAAGAAATATCACATTAATGTTTCAACCTTTCATAATAACTGGAAAATGAAATGAAACGCAGAGTGTGGATACTGCGCTTTTCAGAATAGAATGACTGAAATAAAGCAGTCCCAAATCTTTTTTACTCGTAACATGTTCTATAATTGGCAATACTTTTCGAGTAGAATAATATATCGATGATGGATAGTTTTGATATAGCATATCAGAAAGATGTAACACGGTGTTAGACTGCAGGCTATCTTACCAAAGACAGTGACATTGCATTCATTATTGTTGTCATTTAACTTTCTTTCTTGTCCCTCTTCACATGTGTTTCCTGCATTGATATCAGACTTCTTCAAATTTTCATCAGATTCCTGAATTCTTATCAGTGAAAGCTGCTTCAGAGAGTTTTCTATGAAAACTTCCCTGTTCAAATTATTCGTGGAAGGAAATCTCTCTAAAAACTCGTGTTCATCTATCAACGGTTGGCAGTCTATAGACAATGAGAAATACAGGAGTGCTGCTACGGCATACATAGCCCTGAAAATATCATCTAGAATGGATATCATGTTCATCATGATCATTATGATCATCATCATCATCGTCGTCGTCGTCATCATCATCATCAACAATAACAACATTTTTATCATCAAACTACATTTACAATTAAGAAGGGGTAAAGAACTTGACAGACTTAAGATCATTAAACTCAAATTTGAGTAATAGGAACCATAGGTTCTAACAGTCTTATCATGAAATCTTTTTACATCGAATGTTCGTCAATATTTGCACTATCTTTATATGTCAGAAAGTATCCATATCAAAATATACATATATATAGAAAGTGTTCGTACTTATTAATTGAATTATTTTTTTCTATTTGATTGAAATTTCTCAAATCATAACAATTTATAATGTTATGTATCAAATTTACTATTTGCTTGTTTGTGACAATTTACATAGATGCTTTGAGACAAAATCAAACATACTAAAGAATACCCATTTTCATTGGAAAATGCATTTTGTTTAGGCTGTTTTGTTTTGGCACCTGATCCCACTTCTGGGATAGTAAGGGGTCTGTGTTTATCCAACTCCTTATTTTGTATTGTAGGAGTTAAGAGATTGAGCACTGCTTACCTTTAATTTCTATCGACATAGCAAAAAGTTACGTCTTTCTTGAACTTATTCTCAGATTTGTTTTAAAGACATAACAAACCTATTCAAATTTATATTTTCTGTTTTCATAATTGACCACGTGTTTCTTTTCCTGGACAGAATACTAGCGAATGATACCACTGCGTACGTTCCGATACGCTGAGTGGAAACTTTTTATTTTTTCTTATCACAACGCTTCTCTCAATTTTCAAGCAACTTTCTTCATTCTTGAATGTTGAAATAAGTATTGATAGATTGATTGCAAAAATCAGCACACAGGGAAATTTCATGGATTATATCATTTGCATTCTAAATCATAGGACACTTGGGACATAATGTCATTGGGATTTGAAACACAATATCAAATTTGTAAACAAATTAATAGTAATAAAATGTCTGAATTGATAAAATATGTATTTTTCTGATATATCAGAAACAGTTCTAATTTCCTACCATATCCAAACTCAACATGAATGGTATGCCCACTTAGGAAAACTGCTCTGAATTAAAATGTTCCACATTCTGGACATTGTAGACTTAATTGGGTATGGACACGATTTTAACTGAATATTTTCAAATTCTATTTTCCCGTTTTCAATATTTACAATGCTTAAATAAGGTAATTATATTCAAAAAAATTTGAATGTCTTGTGTTGAGTTACAAGCGAAATATAGCACTCACAACTTGTAATTTGAAAAATCTGCTTTAAACGAAACGTTTACTAGCATATTTAACCTATGTAACCATACACAAGGTACGCGCATTGTTTACATAACAAAACATTGTGAGCTCTGTATCTCTCTTGTAACTCAACAACTGACATTCAAAGTTTGCTGACCATTAAAAATACTTTAGTTAAGCATTGTAAAAATAAAAACAGACAAATACAATGTGAAAATGTCAGCTCAAATCTTGTTCACACCCTTCTAATATCTTTTAAATTTTTTTTATATAGGGTCAATCTAATTAGACGATTGTTAATGAAAAAGTGAAGATAACGATCATTGAACAATCTCATAACTCGCATATAAATACTATTCTAATGATAAGGTATAAAAATTGTAATGAAGTAACACGAAAATTGTACACAGAACATACAAAACACATCGAAAATTGTTAAACGTAACCACAATAGAAAAAATGACTGTGATAAGATACAAATGAAGAATTGAAAAAAAAATATTTTGAATATTTCGTATCAAATCGATTAAAAACAATATGGTTTATTATAAACTTGGCGATTTTGAGTCAAAGTAATTTGTTTGACTTTGATATAGATTAAAGAAAGTACAATTTTCTATATCCTACAATTGTTGGAATTATCAGAAGCTTACGAATTAATAGAAAATACTTACGCAGCCATTGAAACTCGGATATTCTGGGATCGATCTTCCTGTTATTGATTAGTTTCTCCTATAAATTTAGCTCACATAAGTCACATGCCATTGTGATCTTATCCAAGCAAAACTTTTCCTGCATATTATATATCTATGCTTTACGCAGCTCAGTTAATGTTATCCGGGGAAAATGACAGTGCTGTTATAAGTAGTATAGCTGTGCACTTTACACCATATGACGTCACAATGAAAAAGTACATCACCACGTGCAGGTTCTTATAGTTGTATCGCGGGGAAAGAGTCAAAATATGTTGTCGTTATCAATTACCGTTATCAAGTATAATTTGTATACGTGAAAAGTTTTCTTGTCAAATGCTTGCCAAATAATCATATAACCAAATAATCACTGTTCGTTATCTTCATCTTGCATATTATTCCTTCATGATAACAAATCACTCTCCATTTTTAATATATAGTATACGCAAAGGTGATATTAATATATTGTGACTTTGAAATCGCCCCTAATCTGAATGACTGATGCGTTTAAAAATTCACTGATGTGCATAAATAATTTCATTGTATATAAACAATAGCAAAGTTCAGGCACAGAAGCTAAAACCAGCAATATGATTTTTTCTGAGATATATTTTAGATAGCTTTATGCTTTTGAAAAGTACAGGTAGTTGTTAGGCCGTTTTTGGCACACTGATTTTGACTACAGATAACTCCGTTTACCTGGTCAAGATCTAGGTTTCACGGCGGGTGTGACCGGACGACAGGATATGTTTACCCTTCCTAGGCACCTGATCATACCTTTGGCTTCACAACTCTCTATTTTGTATTGCTTATAGTTATGAGTTTGATCACTGTTCGTTATCTTCACCATTCATCTCACATGCTTGTAAGTTTAGCAAGTCAACATTTAGTCTAATATCCCGAATGAATGTTAGAAGAAGAAAATATATACAATTACAGTCTTCGCGTAATACATGTATGTAGGAACTATTTTTGAAAACGAATAGCATCTAATCTTCTTCATAAATTGAAAAAGGAAATATTCATTTATTCTGATCAGCGGTTGAAGAATTACTTTTTCTGAATACCACTCTGTTTCCACGTACAAGTACTCTGAAGTTGATATTCTTCTCCATCGTCTTCGTATTTGTGTAGCAATATTCTATTATCATCTGCATGTGGTGTTTATATCTCTGAACTGATTCGACACGTAAGAGCATGTGCTGTGTATGGTATGTTCCCAAATCGAGGCAGGCTACTGACAAATAAGTTGATGTTACAGGGGTTTCAACAGTGGCGTATAAAGTCGGCATTTCTCAAATTCGGTAGTATTTCTAACATTTCCTTGGGTCAAATGCTGTCTGACATGTTTCATACCCATTATTAGATCGTTCTTTATACACTGATTTTGAGTATGGATTACTCCGTTTACCTGGGGATGCTTGCTCCTTTTGTGCACCTGCTCCCACCTCTGGTAGACAGGGACCGTGGTTACCCTTGTCTAAATCTTGTATTTGAGTCAGAGATTAATCACTGTTACCTTCTGCTTTTCATTACAATGATGCTGAAGTACCTCATTGACAATATATTTGTGGTCTTTGGTGATCAGGGCTTCCAACAGTCTGTTGGAATTCCCATGAGCACAAATTGTGGTGCTTTTTTAGATGACATGTTTCTTGTATTTCAACGAGACAGAATTGATTCAAAAGAAGAATAAACCTTGTTGTTGTCTTTAACTCGACATTTAGATATGTGAACGACGTTTTTTAGATTAACAATCAATTCTATAACTCGATAAAGAAGACACCAGAGATTCTTCCACATCTGCCTCTAAATTAGATTTATATTGAAAATAGTTGTCAACAGCAAACAAAAAACTCAACGTGATGACAAACAGAATGATTTCAACTTCTCCTACGTCAATTTATCACATTGATGTAATCATATTCCATTATCCCCTTCATATGGTGTATATGTTTCTCAACTGATTCGATATACAAGAACCCTTTCTTCGTATGGTTAGTTTTAAATCGGGACAGGCTACTGACAAAGAAGTTGATGGTACAGGGATTTGAACAGTCTCGTTTAAAGTCAGCATTTAGCAAACTTCATGGTCCAAATAACAATCTAGTCAAATGTTGTCTGACTTGTTTTATATAGATTGTTAGGCCGTTCTTGGCAGTCATTCTGACTACGGATAACTCTGTTTATCTGATCAAGTTATAGGGCTCACGGCGTATGTGACCGGTCGACGGATGATGCTTACTCCTCTTAGGCTGGAAGTTTTTATTACAGCTTATTACAGTTGTTATTACAACTTTTTACCGTAGTAAATCAAAGCATACGATTTCTACAATATTCAACTACAGTAATCAACTTTTTACTGTAGCAAATTAAAATATCGGCGTTTATAATACAAATAAAACATTTTATATATCAATTATCGATTATCGAACATCACAAAATCGGTTTAGGGCATCATATTTCGTTTTATTCAAATAGGTCAAAGTATTGATTTTTTTTCATGGAATATCAAAATATAAAGATTTTGCATCAGTTGACATTGTTGATAAAGTATTTAACATTGGTAACATTTTTTTCTGTTTTGGATACACAAAATTTCATGTCCCGTGGGGATCCGGGTTATAACAGTTCCTCAGTACCTCTTGCTTGTAGTAAGAGGCGGCTAAATGGGGCGGTCCTTCGGATGGGATCGCAAAACCGAGGTCCCGTGTCACAGCAGGAGTGACACGATAATGATCACCCCCTGATCAATTACCATAAGTGCCGAACATAGGGTTGAATTTTGCAGCCCTTCACCGGCATTGATGACGTCTTCATCCGAGTGAAAGATTCTCGAGCGAGACGTTAAACAAAATACAGTCAATCAATTAATCACACAATTTAGTTGCATGTTTTGAGCTAACTCGTACAATACATTTATTTGCCAAAGAAAGATAAACTACAGGGTTGCATTATGAAAAATTATACAGTATGCAGTATACTTTTATAACGAATTCACGATTATTGCAAAATTATATGTATTCCCTATGAGGGGAAAATAACGAAACTTGGTACAATGTTTGCTGAAGAGAGAAACCCAAGGATTGCATTATGAAACATCATACAGTATAATATGCTTATAGCGAACACGCTTATAACGAATTTACGATTACTGAAAAATTATACATATTACCCATGAGAGGAAAATAACGAAACTCGTATTGGACGTAACAAAGTTTGGTGATAATGAGCATTTTTTTCGCGGACCCGAAGTTTCGCTATGACCGTGCTTTATCGTATATTTCTCTTCTTGATAAGCATTACTGTTCTTCAGAATGAGGAAAATTCTTACGATGCTAAATAGACTACCCCAACATACTCCATCTTTTATAAGATAAGTAGAGACTACTTTCAAGAAGTAAAAAAGTGTTTGTTTTATTTCCCACTCGAAGTCTTTCAGTCGCATGAGATGCAATAAACAGCATATATCAAAGGCCTAAATATACTAAAGACAAAAATAAATCAGCAGCTCGGCTTTTTCCGTGTACATGTACATATATTGTATGCCAAACAGGATAAAAGATATAAAAAAATCGTAATAAATAAAAAAAAAAAAACAAACTGTGAAGATAACAAACAGTGAGTAATGAACAAGTGAATATAGCAAACATTGATTAATGAATAAGTGAAGATAACAAACTGTGATCAATTTCATAAATTTAGAGCATGGCAAACACGGGAATATGGACATGTCAGAGATGGAATCAGGTGTTTAGGTGGAGTAAGCATCCCCTGGTAATCGGTCACATCCGCTTTTAGCTCAATATCTTAATCAGGTAAACGGGGTAATCCGTAGTCAAAAGAAGTACGTAAGAAGGGAATGATTTTTGGTTTGAAACAAGCCAAAGAACATTTGACCTAACGAAAGTTGTATCTGCAAGTAAGATAATTATAACTATCATAAAATTTTCGAAATGATGACTTTAAAAACCCTGTAACATCAACTTATTTGTCACTATCGTACCTCGCTTGAAAGATATATCAAATGCAGAATATGCTCTCGTATATGAATTATTTTTAGAAACAAAACTCATTTGTAAGTAGGAACGGAATTATTTCACTCATGAGAATTAAAAAGTCTGAAAACGTATGACATAAATAATTATCAGCCTGCAAAGGAAATATCTTATATCAGTCCATATAAATAAACAAATATAACCAACTGCAAAATATTAAACAGTTTAAATTAATAAGTGTTATATACAAAAATGAAAGTAAAATGACACGATACATGTCGTATGAGATGAAGATAATTATGAAAACAAGCTTAAGTGAAGGTGAAGACAGACATTAAAATTACCGAGAGTAAAGGTGAATACATATATAAACACAAGTTAAAATAAAGAGTAATACATGTAAGGTAAAGATAACGAACAGTAATCCATTTCATAACCCCTATAAAGAATACAAAATAGGTAGTTGGACAAACATGGACCCCTGGATATACACGTTCTAGAGGTGGGATCAGGTGTCTAGCAGGAGTAAGATTCCCCTGTCGACAGGTGACACCCGACGTGAACCCTATATCTTGATCACATAAACGGAGTTATCCGTAGTCAAAATCAGTGTGGCAAGAAAACAAGCCAAAGTACATCAAGAAAAACGCAAAAGTAAAGGTGAAGACATCTATGAAAACAAACTATAAAAGGGGTAAAAACAAAAGCCAAATATGAAGATATTTATCAAAGGAAGAAAACAACCAAACTAAAGACTGCAAAGAATATCATGAAGATATGGAATGAATGTTATTCGTCTGATGCCGTGGGAATAATTTCACAAATCATTTCACATAACAAACTCAGGATGGAAAACAGGTGATGAAAGGTGAAGATAACGAACAGTGATCAATGTCATAACTCCTATCAGGAATACAAAATAAAGGGTCGGGCAAACACGGACCCCTGAATATACCAAAGATGGGATCAAGTGCCTAGGAGGAGCAATCATCCGCTATCGGCCGGTTACACCCGCCGTGGGCCCTATATCATATATTACTGTTGAAGAGCACAATGAAATCATGCATTGTGGAATAGAAAAGGTAAATTCATTTTCATTTTATTATTATAAGACTTAGGATAACGAAATAACGTCATGTGAAATACATGTACATGTTTCTCCAAAGTAATACCTAAACATGGCATTGTAACTTTTGCATATGGAAAATAAGATGTGAATAAATTATGTCGTTGAATCCATGTATAAATTTATAGAAAATGGTTTTATTGTGTAGCTCTTCTACGATCATCAAAATATTCATATTCCTGAAAAACATTTTCTTTAAGAAGACCAGAGAAACAACATGCGTGACATGATAGCATTCAGTCCTTAATGTATCAATAATCATCAAAATTTCAATGACTTTCAGCTGATCTAAATATTTGTTTCTGATTTTCCAATGAGTTCTCAATAAAATCTTTCAGCGAATATTCAAATTTAACACATTGTGCATGTAATTAAACAAAGTGATCGCAATTTGAATAAAAAAGTCCCGGCGACAAACCACTTGCAATTAGTATATACACGATCTGTTACTGTTCATGGAATTTACAATACTTTGTACTTCACGACAAGTATTAAAAGTATATGCTCTTTCTTTAAGTACATTTTACTCCAACATCTTCCGAGTGAAAACAATTATCACCAGTTCCGGCTTCACAATTAAACAGAGAGGCCTCTGTTCCTGTACAGTGAACATTGCTAAGAACTATGGGTCCACTTCCACTCCCAAAATGGGCGCGCCACCAATAATCCACCGCCCTATGTAGACACAAATAGAATAATCTCAGAAACGTGATAAAGCCTTTTCTTGATGTTTTGTTGATAAAAACAACCCTTTCCTCTATTTGAATTGTTAGATAGTTTCATTGATGTCTATCACAAATACGTTTATATACACATTGAACACAGAACGATATTCAGATTTCTGAATATCAATACAGATATGTGTCAAATTTAGAGAAAGAAATAATACATAGCGAATCTTCCCGGACAAGAAGCTGCTTTTAAGGTTAATAAGCATATAGTTTCATTAATTACTAAGAAGAAATCAAAGTACCCTGTGTATCCCAGACTTCTACACACTACTTTGGTGTCGTCTGAATCCCATCCATCATCACACACAGTTCCCCATTCGCCATTGTGATACACTTCAAGTCGTCCTTCATTTTCTGACTTCCCATTCACAAGTCGAATATAGCCTAATTTCAAAGTTTTGATAAGATCAAAATACATAATTATCAAATGAAATGTATCCAATATAAATGGAATTAAGTGCAAATCATACCATTTTTTCAAGAAAATGTATTCAATTGGCTATGTGTGTTTATTCAGCGGAGTTGTAGATTCTTGGAAACATTTTACCTGTTGCTGAATTTGAACAGGTTACTCCTACACTACCACCTTCACAGTGCCGCTGGTTATTAATGCTGTGGTTACACTCCAAAATGTGACGCTCTCTTCCGTTGCACGAGACATTATGCATCCAGATAAACTCCGTACCAGGTTCAAAATCCTTCTCTGACGGGACGTGTCTACGATTAGAGAAAACATTGTATAAAACACATCTGTACAACGGCAAAGCGTCATTCAAATAAATAATTTCTTTGACGAAGTCTTCAATGAACAGGTGAAGAAAAGGAACAGTGATGACTGAAAAGGTAAAGATTACGAACAATAGTAAATCTCATATAGATCCTATAAAGAATACAAAATTAAGAGGACATACACGGACCCTTGGATACAACAGAGGTTGGATCTGGTGACTTTGACGAAGTCTTCGATGAAAAGATGAAGATAAGGAATAGTGATCAATTTGATAACTCTTATAAAGAATGCAAAATCAAGAGTAGGACAAACACGGATCCTTGGACACAACAGAGGTGGGATCCGGTGCCTTTAAGGAAGTATTCAATGAAAAGGTGAGGATAAGTGATCAATCGCAAAACTCTTATAAGGAATAAACAATTTGTTAAGAAATCTTTGATATTAGAAATCATGCGGCGACACCGTAAAAAATTCAATTTAACACCTGAATCGTGCAGAGAGAAATTTGTAGCGCAAATCTAAGATTTATGATGAGTGGATCTGTATATTTCTGGTCTCTCCGGAATTCTCTCACATATTTCTGCAACTTATCGCTGAAGTGATGCTATTTTGTGTTGCAAATGGTCTTTTGGAATTTGTAGAATGTTATTCACGTTATTGCAAAATTATCCTATCTACTTTGCAAAATAAGATTGAAAGAAAAAATGAAAATAACGAACAGTAATCAATCTCATAAATCCAATAAATTATACAAAATTATGAGTAGGGCAAAAAGGAAACCTGATAATAGAGGTGAGAGCAGGTGCCTAGGATGAATAAGGATTCCCTGTTGACCGGCCGCACCAGCTGTGAGATCTACATATTGATCAGGTAAACGGAGTAATCCATAGTCAAAATCAGCATGTTAAGAATGGCAAAAAAAAAAAAAAAAAATTGATATGAAACACGTCAGACAGCATCTGACCTAAAGCCAGGTTGTATTTGCAAATTAAATAAATTGAAAAGAAACTGTTGAAACCCCTCTACCTTCAACTTATTAGTGGGTAGGTTGAATTGATTTACAAACTGATCATATGCATAACATGCTCTCACGTATCAAATCAGATGAGAGATATGAAGACCATATGCAGATGATAATAGAATATTTCTACACAAAGATGGGAAGTTGACGTTGGAAAAGCTGAATTCATTCTTTTGATATAAAGTTGTGTTGTTGGTATGGGTTTGTAGCAATATCAAAATATCTACATATAGTTTTAACAATTTTTATAATAAATTATCATGGTATCCTATATTCTTATGATCGGTATATCATGGTGCACGTTTAGCAATGTATCCATACAGATCAGTGGTATATTGTTATTCCCAAAATTTGTGTAAACATGATTTGTAAAAATGATATAGATATTGTTTCTATACATGCATAACGCTAGTGTGATATTCTGAACTATGTTTATGTTTAGACAAAACGAGGCACGGATCATCGATTTCAAAGAGTGAGGGTAGCCGGAAGAAAAGGTGGCGTTTTTGCCCTATCTTCGAAATCTTACTTCATTGGGAGGTGTGTGTCAAATCTTTTGCAAGGTCTGGCCCAACCCCCTGATCTTCATTTTCGTAGATAAGTTCCCTCTGGAGAAATTTTCACTTATATGTAAACGTCACCATTATCGATGAAGGGCTGTAAAATTAAGGCTCATGCTCGGCGTTTACGGCCTTTGAGGAAGGAGGGATCTTTATCGTGCAACAATTGCTGTGACGCAAGGCCTAAGTTTTTATGGTCTCATCCGAAGGAATGCCACATTAAATGGCCTCTTACGAGAAGCAAGGGATACTGACCTATATTCTAAACCGGATCCTTACGGAACATGTGGTAGTGGAGTCTTTTACTATCAATGTTCATACTTCGCTAAATAGTTTCTATCCATAACATTCTATTTGTAACATGTATGTAGCAATATTCCATTATCACCTGCAAATGGTGGTTTATATCTCTCAACTGATTCGATATGCAAGAGCTTGTTCTACTTATGGTCAATTTTTAAACCGAAGCAGGCTACTGACAAACAAGTTGATGGTGCAGGGGTTCCAACAGTCTCGTTCAAAGTCAGCAGTTTGCCAGTTCTATGGTCCTTATAACGTTATAGTTTGCCAATACAACCTATCATTGGGTCAAATGCTGTCTGACTTGTTTCATACCGATTGTTAAGCGGTTTAGGCACACTGATTTTGACTACAGATAACTCCGTTTACCTGATTAAGATATAGGGCTCACGGGTAGGTTTGACCGGTCGAGAGGGGATGCTTACTCCTCCTAGGCACCTGATCCATCTCTTGTATATTCAGGATCAGTTTTTGCCCAACTCTTTATTTGTTATTGCTTATAGGAGTTATGAGATTGATCAATGTTCGTTATCTTCACCTTTCATTCAAGCTTACTTTCTTGTCATTCACAACTACTGTTATTAATGGGGACATAACCAAATACGTCTTTTATTTCATTACAAGATAACTAATAATGATATTTGTCTAACAAAATCCCGTTTTATGTGCCTGAAAATATTGTAAGTTCATGATTTCATTTTTCACTAAATGACACGTGAGTCGGTATCTAAGAAAATTACGTGATGAAGTTGAAAACAACACAAACAATTGCCAACAGAAGTTGAAATGGGTCCGTGTAAGCAAGAATTTATCAGTGTGAAATAGAGGTACGGGTTTGCCTAAACTATGTATTTTACATTGCTTAAAGGAGTTTTGAGATTGATCACTGTTCGATATATTCGTCTTTTATTCAAATCAGAATTATTTGCCCATACTTTTTTGAAGACATAGCATAGAAAGAATACCCCAAGTATCCTAGACTTCTACAAATAACGTTTGACTCCAGGGGACTCCATTTGTTACTACATATTCCTCCCCATTTTCCGTTGACGTATATCTCAGGTCTTCCGTAATTATCAGAGCTGCCATTAATAAGGCGTATAAAATCTGCAAATTGGGGAGAAATCATTATCATTTTTCGTACTGGTGTTTTGATATATAGGCCACTTTATAATTCAAATGAAACTGCTGTCTTTGTTTAGATAATACATCCTAAACACACATACTATAAAGACATACAATATGCTCTATTGTAAATAATGGGGTAGATATCAGCTTGAAAACATCTACGAAATTATTGTATACAGTATTCTACCTTTATGCATTTTTTCCAATCAAACAGTATATATTTACTTGTTCCGTTTTCAACACAAAGAACTCCCGCCATCTGGGTTATTACACAATCCGTTGTTATCAAATGTTTGCATGCTAGGAGGTATCTTTCTGATCCTTCACAGTCGCACTGATTCACCAGGATAGTGGAATTTCGCTCGTTAAAAATCGAGCCTGAAGTCGCCACAGAAAACCTATAAATAATAACGATAGCCTGAGCATTTCATACAAAACAAGATGCCCACAGGCCTTATCAGTTACCTGGGTATTAGATAAAATACCACTAGTCCCAAGGGCTATGAAATCCAGATAAAAATCATGTTCTGATCTTCAGCAATAATATAAAACAAGATGAGCTCTTAAAACTTTAATGGTCCCGAAAGTGCCTATACTGATGAAATTCTTTACAAAATACGAAACATGTAATATCAATACGACAAGACTAATTTTGACCCGTCTTAGAGTCAAAACCATTACGTTGCGAAATTCTTCATTTTGGCACATCTTTTTCTGCTTTTCCGAATATGCATTTAGTTTTTAGCTCACCTGAGCTAAAAGCTCAAGTGAGCTTTTCTGATCACCCGTATTCCGGCGTCCGTCCGTCTGTCGGTCTGTCTGTCCGTCTATAAACTTTTAACATTTTTGACTTCTTCTCAAAAACCACAGGACCAATTTCAACCAAAGTCGGCACAAAGCATTTTTAGGTAAAGGGAATTCTAAATTATTGAAATAAAGGGCGAGGCCACCTTTCAAGGGGAGATAATCAAGAAAAGGTAAAAATAGAGTAGGGTCATTTAAAAATCTTCTTCTCAAGAATCACTGGGCCAGAACAGATGAAATTTATAGATAATCTTTATTAGGTAGTGCAGATTCGAAATTGTTAAAATCATGGTCCCCGGGGGTTGGATGGGGCCATAATAGGGGATCAAAGTTTTACATACAAATATATAGGAATATCTTATAAAAATCTTCTTCCCAAGAACCACGGAGCCAGAAAAGCTGATATTTATATGAAAGCTTCCTGATATAGTGCAGATTCTAAATTGTTAAAATACTGGCCCCCGGGGGTCGGATGGAGCCACAATAGGGGATCAAAGTTTTACATACAAATATATAGGGAAAATCTTTAAAAAATCTTCTTCTCAAGAACCATCAAGGCAGAAAAGCTGATATTTACATGAAAGCTTTCTGACATAGTGCAGATTCAAGTTTGTTAAAATCATGGCCCCGAGACTCGGATGGGACCACAAGGGGGGATCAAAATTTTACATACAAATATATAGGGAAAATCTTTAAAAATCTTCTTCTCAAGAACCACTGAACCAGAGAAGCTGAGATTTACATGAAAGCTTTCTGACATAGTGCAGATTCAAGTTTCTTCAAATCATGATCCCTGGTGGTAGGATGGGGCCACAAGGGGGGGGGGGGGTCAAAGTTTTACATACAAATATATAGGAAAAATCTTTAAAAATCTTCTTCTCAAGAACCGTTGGGCCAAAGAAGTTCACATTTACATGAAAGCTTTTTGACATAGTGTAGATTCAAGTTTGCAAAAGCCATGGCCTCCAGGGGTAGGTTGGGGCCATGATAGGGACTACGGTTTTACATGCAAATATATATGGAAAGTCTTCTGATATGAGCCAAGGTGACTCAGGTGAGCGATGTGACCCATGGTTCTCTTGGTTTTTTTTACTGTATCAGCAAACGTAAAGAAGTATTTGTAATAATAAAACAATAATCACAATGAAAAGGTGAAAATAACGAACAGTGATTCATCTCCAAAACCTCGTCCCATTAGGATCATGAAACATTTTCGATAAAGAACAACCTGCTCCTTCTAAATATCCATATGGTTTTAATTTAGTATCGCGGCTGCATATGAGTAAAATATTCTCGAGTGGTATGTTAAACAATATTCAATGAATCAATTCAGTATCAGTAGTATTAAAGAAGATATTATCTAAATGTTTTAAACATATACACTTAGTATATACCAACTTTGGCCCCGCCCTGAATTTCGAACTACTACGCAGGGGGTCGTGAAAGTTACAATTTAGAGAGGCCTTCCTGAGTACCTCACTTCGCACCTTGCTTATCTTAAAGTTGTAAAAAAGATGTTTGCAATTGGTTAAGTTTTGGCAGTTTATGTCCTACCCGTAAGGCCCCAGGGTGCAGAAGTCATGGAATTTACAATTTTCTCCCCCTTTTCCCAAAAATGTTTTATATTGAATTTGAAAAGAATTGAAATGGCAGTTATCAAAAATTACAATTTTCGATTGTTAAAGCATTTACTCAGTGACCACTTTGAAACGAATGCGGGTGGTTTCGTCCCGATTACATATTCGCACCTAGTGGTTTCGTCCCCATTTCAATGCAGGTAACATAAGGTAGAACAATACCTTACAGTCGAGTGGTTTCGCCCCGATGTACTAATCGAGTGGTTTCGCCCCAATAATATAATAATTTAACATATCTTAAAATTATAACGATTTAACATCTCAAAATTCACTTTTTTAAAATGATCAACTACTTTCACTTAAATATTGCTGCTTAAAGTTTATGCTATAAATTGAATTCTTCATTTCGAGATTTATATAAATATATGTAAGATTAATAAAATCACATACTAGACACACTAATTTTATCTACATAATGCTAATTCTGTTTCATATGATAATATTTTCTTACTGATTTTCCACAATGAATGCAACTTGTCATGACCAAAATTCTTGGTATAATGATAGAAATAGACATAGTTTGGACATCGGTAAATTATTATACTGTATAATATTCATTAATTTCAATTCAATTGCTCATCGTTAAAAGAGAGTATGCTCTGATCAATCGTCCCAACCACTGTTGCCATATGTAAACATCCAAAAATTGTTGGTATAATGATCAAAACGAACATACCTTGGGCGTCGGTAGATTAATATATAGCATTCAACCCCTAATTTCAATTCCATTCAATTGCTCATCGTTAACGGAGAGTATGCACTGATCAATCGTTCCGACCACTGTTGCTACACACTCAATAGGGGCGAAACCACTCAGGACGAATCCACTTTGGGCGTACAGGTAAAGGTGCGAATCCACCAGGTGCGAATATGTAATCGGGACGAAACCACCCGTCACCCTTTGAAACCACCCTGATACCAAAAGTTCTACATCTGAGATCATGTATGCTAAAGAACTACCCGTTAATCAAACATCTATTTAGTTTCAGTTTAGTGTTAATAGCACTAAAGAAGGTGTTAGTTCAATGTTTTACACATAAACACTACATGCCAGGTCTAACCCCGCCCTAGAGTGAAAAATGGGAAACTCCACCCCGGGGATCACGGAATTCACAATTGTTGTAAAGGCCTTCCTGTTTGTCATGACTATGCATTAGTTTTTCTTACAGATGTGTAGTCATAGTGAAGAATTTTGAAAATTTGTCACTTTTTGGGGGCAGTTTTCCCCCCGTCCCTAAGGCCCAAGGGTTCAAAAGTCCTGAAATTAGAGGTTTTTTTACCTTGTCTCAAAGATGCTTCATAACAAATTTGAAAAGACATGGTAGTTATGAGGAAGTTTAAATGTTCAATGCACGACGGACGACGACAGATGACGACCAATTGCAATACGTTACATGAGCGACTCAAGTGACTTAATAATTTAATTAGAATCCTGCTACCTGTTAATGATAACAGAACAAAATAAGTGAGCGAGTATGTATTGCTTCGTTATAATCAAATATCAACTGTCTCAGATGTACTTTTGTGAAATGAAATCAAGAAATGCTACAAACTCTACAGTTGTAAATTGTGTAATGTATGGAAATTACAAGAAGTCAAATTGCAATGTCCCATATAACTCAGATCTATCTCGGAAATATTTTCAATTTCCCTTGCAACTTATTATCGCATGATAGGCCGATCCATTTATGGTTGTGTTAGAAAGGCGAAAATAACGAACAGTAATCAATCTCATAAATCCTATAAGCAATACAAAATAAATAGTTGGGCAAACACGGACCCGTGGATATACAAGAGGTGGGATCAGGTGCCTAGGAGGAGTAAGCATCCCCTGTTGACCGGTCACACCCGTCGTGATCGCTATATCTTGATCAGGTAAACAGAGTTATCCGTAGTCAAAATCAGTGTGCTAACAATCGGCATGAAACACGTCAGACAGCAGTTGACCAAATGATATATTGTATTGTCAATTTTATATCATTATAACAACCATAGAATTTGCGAAATGCTGATTTTAAACGAGGCTGTTGAAACCCCTGTACCATCAATTTGTTTGTCAGTAGCCTGCTGCGGTTTAAAAACTGAAAGTACGCAGAACAAACTCTTGCGTATCGAATCAGTTGAGAGATGTAAAAACCATATGCAGGTGATAGTACAATATTGCTACATAAATATGGGACGTTAACATGGCGAAGTTGAAATCATCCCGTTTGTCATAAAGTTGAGTTGTTAGTTTGCCGTTAATATCTACTTTCAATAAAATATCTAAGTATGAAGTAGAAGTGGACGACTATGTGATGTCTTTTATATCGGGCTCACAGGGATATATCGAATCGACATATCAATGAAAGTTATTATTGTTAATAGACAAAACGTCGTCGATATATCTAAATGTCGAATTGAATGCCAGAGCAAGATAATTTTTCTTCTCGTGTAGAAGTTTTTCAATGAATTTTTCTTCATATGAATATAGAAACAGGTCAGCTAACAAAGGAACACAATTAGTGCCCATGAGAATTTCAACAGACTGTTGGAAAACCTGATCACCAAGTCCGCGAAGATATTGTCAATGAGGAACTCCAGCATACTTTTTATTTCAACTTCAGAGTAGTTGTGCGTGGAATTAGAGTAATGTTTAACAATGACCGATTACTAGTGAACATTTACTGGATCCAGCAATGTATCTTTGTATGTAAGGGTTTTTATGAAGTTTAGGAATCCAGTATAGGTACGGTAACTCATATTCATCCGACCCATTGACTGGGACATGTGTCTAAAACTAAAGCATGGTTTTGAAGAATTTCTTTTGAAAGGGAAGTTGGAGTATAGGTGCGATTACCAAAAGTAGAAATAATGCCAAGTTCGTTTAAAATACAGTTGTAATAATGAGCATTAGCGAAAAAAGAGTTCATTTTTTATTGTTTTGGTAGAATAATTCCTTATTGATATGTATGATTCCTTATGAATAATGTGTATAAAAATCTGAATAAAATATTTTCAGAAATATTTAGATGTAAGTCTTTATTACTGTTATCAATAAGTTTCACTTGAAGTCATTGTTAAGGAATATAAATTTACGACTTTATACGATTTTATAAGTTTTTGCAACACGTACTCCCCGGAATGGCAACCTGTAAAATATGAATGCAACTCATTATGATTTTCAAGTTATGAATTCAGTAAAATTAATTCATAAAACAAAAAGGTTATTTTAGTTGAAATATGCTGTAATTTCGTTATGTTGATGTTGAAAACCGCGAAGTACAAACCGGAATAACAGACATGCGCAACATATCCAGTCCAGCAGGTGATATCGCCATCATCACGTGACAGTGGGCAAGATATGTCTTGCTATTATTTCTATTTATAAACTATTTGTCCCATAAACCACATTTTTAAGCATGTTTGGTTTCTGCAATCCAATGCCACTCAAAATCGCGTACTATTCATCCTTGATCTTTTTGCATATCATCATGATAGTACTTAAACTTTTTATGAATAAATTGGTTTAGGTTCTTAAATTCAAATTGCAGGATAAGCATGGACGGATCAAGGTCTTCCGTTTAGAAGGGCGTGGACAAACTCTGAGAGACAAGGAGTGTGTATAATATCTATACCAGTCGTCACAAAATCTTTTCTGACACAATTTTACTGGCTAGTTAAACAACTTGATCAATATAATTGTGATTTGTTTCTAGCCCGTAAGTAAAATATACATATAAATATAAACATTGAGGGCATGATTAATCAGGATGAATTCAAAACACACGAATGCAAGGTGAAGATAACGAACAGCGACCAATCTCATAACTCCTACAAACAATCCAAAATAGATAGTTGGGCAAACACGGACTCCTGGACACACCAGAGGTGGGATCAGGTTCCTAGGAGGAGTACGCATCCCCTGTTGACCGGTCACACCCGCCGTGAGCCTTATATCCTGATCAGGTAAACGGAGTTATCCGCAGTCAAAATCAGTGTGCGAAGAACGGCTTAACAATCGGTATGAAACACGTCAGATAGCATTTGACCCAATGCGAGGTTGTATTGACGAACTAGATCGTTATAACGACCATAGAATTTGCGAAATGCTGACTTCAATCGAGATTGTTGAAACCCCTGTACCATCAACTTGTTTGTCAGTAGCTTACCTCGATTTAAAAACTGACTATACGCACAACAAGCTCTTGCATATCGATCAGTTGAGATATATAAACACCATATGCAGGTGATAATGGAATATTGCTACATAAATATGGGAAGTTGACGTGGAGAAACTGAAATCATCCCGTTTGTCATACAGTTGAGTTGTCAGTTTGCCGTTAATGTCTACTTTCAATAAAATTTCTAAGTATGAATCAGAAGTGGACGACTCTGTGGTGTCCTTTATTTCGAGCTCACAGGGATATATCAAATCGACATACGAATGAAAGCTATTATTGTTAATAGACAAAACGTCATCGATATATGTAAATGTCGAAGCGAGAGATTTTTTCTTCTCACGTAGAAGTTTTTAAAAAAATTCTGCTTCATATGAATATAGAAACAGGTCAACTAACAAAGGAGCACAATTCGTGCCCATGGGAATTCCAACAGACTGTTGGAAGACCTGATCACCAAAGACCACGAAGATATTGTCAATGAGGAACTCTAGCATATTCTTTATTTCAACTTCAGAGTACTTGTGCGTGGAATCAGAGTGGTGTTTAACAAAGTAAGTTTTTGAATGCTTGATTACTAGATATGATTATTTCCGTTTTCCGTTTTTGTTGAAGAAGCAACTGTCTATGATGTCAAAAAGTCTAGTCTTTAATTTATCGTGAGGAATGGTCGTGTATAGTGTTGAAAAGTCATAGGTTTTAATGTTATTGATTTGGGAAAAATTCTGCGATTTCAAGTTTACTAAAAGTTCTTTAGAATTGTTTAGAATCCACATTTGATCAACACCACTTCTGGCATATGTAGTCGCACAGTAAGTTTGAAGGTTCTCCTTCACAGCTGTTAATATTGTCGTGAGGAGCATAGATAGGGGCTTGGTAGAGCACTTACTGGATCCAGCAATGTATCTTTCTTTGAAAGGGTTTTATGTAGTTTAGGAATCCAGTATAGGTACGGTAACTCATATTCATTCGACCCATTGACTGGGATATTAAATGTGTCTAAAACTGAAGCATGGTTTTGAAGAATTTCATCTTTTGAAAGGGCAGTTGGAGTATAAGTGTGATTACCAAAAGCGGAATTAATGCCAAGTTTGTTTAAAATACAGTTGTAATAAATAGCCTTAAAAACAAAGACAATGTTGTTACTAGCTTTGTCAGCTGGAACCAAAACATATTCCTCATGTAACCTATCTAATTCTTTTGATCACTTCTGGTTTACTAAACACAGAAGGATAGATGGTACGTACTTGTGTTTTCATATGTCTAATGACGAATGATGCTTTAAAAGAAGTGTAATGGTTAAAGACCACAAACTCAAATGTAGACAAAAAGTTTGTCGTAGATGTTTTCCAATGCAAGCAACTTTTTTCGACAGTTAAACAAGCTTGTGGTGAGCCATTTTCTACAAGCTATGGGCCAGTACTCTCGGGAGTCGGCAAGTCCATTTAGTTGTTAAAACAAAATTTTCAAACGCGAAATCGTATAGAATGTTTTGCATCATAGCACACCTCCGATACAGGAATTTATCACGTATACGTCTCAAGTCATGTATTAAAGCATGTTTTGGCGAAGTAGATATTTTGACAACAAATGTACTTTGCTGTTCTCACAATCATTTGTCCCTTCCAATCGTCCATGTCAATCTTTATTATCCATGCCTTCCTCCAACATCCCGAAGATGTTGGTGGCAGCAGAACGATTCTTCGTTGGGACGAACTGACGTTGCATTTCTACGGTCTAATTTTGAAAGGCGCTTCGAATGACGTCATGATAATGTGACGTCAGAAACGGTAGCCCTGCACCATCAGACTTTGGGGTGTCAGACATCGCAGTTTAGTGTGGTGCGCCTACATTTGACGGATTATCGCACTTTGGCGTGCCAGACCATCGCACGTTATGTAGCGTGCCTGTTGGAGAGGAACCATCGCACTTTGGCGTGATCATGGCAATTTGGCATCCGTAACGTTAACAAACCATCGGACTTTAACGCATACCATCGCACTTTGGCGTGACCATCGCACTTTGGAGTGACCATTGCACGTTAGAGTCTTACATATATATTAATCATACCTGAATTTTCGAAACACCCGGATTTATAGCATGTTGATAGTATTTCTTCAGATATTGTGTTTACTATATAAATGCTCGAACTTTCATATTGAATGTGTGAATGATATTTCACATATATGTGAATGATATTTCATATATCTAAAATTTTTGAAAACTACATAAGTGTTCATAAAGTGAGAGTTTAAATGATTTTTTTTCTGAATTTTATTTCCATTCTCTAATAAAATATTTCATATTATAATTTCTTTGTGCATCTTTTTGCCTCAAAACTATCTTGTGACTCAAGTGGTGACTTTGAATGCTCGTCATCAATCCCCGAATGCATTTTGGGAGATGGTCTTACCCTCTAAATCCAAGACTTCTGCAGATGACCTTTGCGTCCTCTCTATCCCATTCGTCATCACACACACCTACCCAACGCCCATTCAGAAACACTTCGACTCCACCTTCATTTGTAGATATGCCATTAACGAGTTGAGTCCCACCTGAAGGATATATGAACATTTCCTATAATTTAAAATCCTTCATCACAATCTGAATGTTTTCATCAGAAACCTATGACTGCCTTAACATTTCTTCACTTTGTAAAATAAGGAATTTCAATGAAAAAGTCTCACAAGACCTATATGCTCTTGATTCTCCAAACGTTTTACAGCACTTGTATCGTCTAAATACAACACATGATTCATATGATTATATCGATGCATGTATCGAAACACAAGTTGTATCCGTATTAATGAAACCAGTACATGTATCATAATAACATTTCTTGGCAAATAAATAGCATGTTTAATTCAATTTAATTTTGATGTTCGAAATCGCCACTAGTTTCAATAGTACATAAAATATGTCACGTCATGCAATGCCACATCATTTGCAAACTCTGTGTAGTAATCACATCACAATGGCTTTCCATATTTCCTATCCTACAATGACCAATAAATTAAGGAGCTTCGTTTAAAACACCTACGACTTGTGCTATCGTGACATAGAACCCCCGCGTCATCTTCATGGGAACAATGGTTATGTGTATATAGTTTTCCACACTCTAATAAAGAGTTTTCACTTCCATCACATGTTAAATTTGATATCCAAATTCTTCCCACGCCTTTTCCAAAAACATGATTTCCTGCTAAAGACGATAGCCTGAAAAATACTTTAATTTAAAACATTTTTCTACCCTTTGCAAACACTCATACATGTACTTCAACATTGGAATTCATTTACTTTCAACTGGTTTTCCTTAACATTTGTATTGCTTATATTGTTTGCCGTTGCTGGAAAACTCACCCAAAATACCCCAAATGTCTGCATATAATCTGTGCATGCGCAGAATCCCAGTTCATTCCACATATGGTTCCCCATTCCTTATTGATAAAAATCTCGACGCGACCTTCATTTTCAGAGCTGCCATTCACAAGTCTCAGTTTATCTGAATTCATTTCATTGTGTAAATTTAATATAAATATCAACAGTGATCAAACAGTTTTTAATTTAGTAGTAGAAGAAAACGTTGCTTTTGAAAATGAGATAATTTTCAAAACAATTACCAAAGTCTTTATTTTAGCACGATCATGTAGATTGTAATGATCTGATAGAACAGAACGAATAGTTCCATTGCAACTTCTAGGGTGATAAAGTGAAGATATCGATCAGATGTTAATCTCATAAATCATATCGAAAATATAAAGTACATTTGTAGTTGAAAATGGTCAACATGGATCCCTAGAAACACCAGACCCCTCTTGGTCATACCAGAGGAGGAGGGGTCAGGTGCTTTGGAGGAGTAAACACCTCCTGAACAGTTACACAGCTTTTATCTCTCTAACTTGATCCGGTACACGGGGTAATTCGTATTCAAAATCAACAAATAAAGAAGGCATAACAATAGCTATGAAACACGTCAGACAGCGTTCGACCTGATGAAAGGTTATTGCAATCAAAATCATTTTAACGACCACGGAATGGGCGAAAAACTACCTTTAAACAAGGTGACGATATTTGATATAAAAAGATGTTATGCTTACATGATGATTCATTTGTACAAAGGATTCCTGCAACATTGCTTTTTGGACAGCTAACAGATCCAATGTTTGGAAAATCACAAAGCCAGAGAGAGTCTTCCTTTCCAGAACAGTCAAATGTCGATACAAATATTTTCCTAGTATCGTTCATCGATATTGGATATGACGATATCATGGAATACCTAAAAAAAATGCAGGATATACCAAAATTTATAATCACCAGGATGTACACCCATAGTTCATGTTATAATATTCAAATCTCTGACACATAAAGAAGAGAGACTTCGCTCACCCTGAATACCCCAAATCTCGACATACAACAAGGGAATCCCAATAATCCCATTCTTCATCACATATGTATCCCCATTGTCCGTCTAAATAGACTTCGACCATTCCTTCTGATTCAGAAACTCCATTGACGATCCTAACTGCAATCATCAACATTGTGTATAACTTTTTGATATACGTGAAACGTTGTCCCCCCCCCCCCCACTCAAGAAATTAGGAGAAGTTGATGGTAATGTATATCACATCAGCAATATCTCAGAGTGAATGTGGTTTAATCTGAAATTCCTTGGGCGGCGCAACAATCTCTATAAAACATGTTTCATGGATTTGTGGCCTTTCTGTTAGTGGTACACACACACACACACACACACACACACACACACACACACACGCACACACGCACACACGCACGCACGCACGCACGCACGCACACACGCACGCACTCAGGTGTGACAATCATATTTGGGGTATATACGGGTATATAAGGCTACCTGAGAGAAATATGGCGAATGAGATGAGAAAAATGTACGTATTTATTAATTCATGTCAGATTTAAACTGTTTTGTTATTTCATTAGATACTTCAATGAATATTCAGTAACACAAATTGACACACAGAATGCCAGAATTATTCTCTCATTTAGTTGTTTCAATTTCAAAATTGTTGAGTATAAAAACGCTGTTAGATGTGTAGAAAGCCCTGCACTTCAAATCCTTTCCCAAAAACACGGAATGAGAATCAAAATTTAGAAATCTTTATAATTATTTGATTCTATAAAACATACTTCTTGTGATATTTTAGAGGAATCTCCCCTCCACGTTGCTTTTCCCAATCAAACCGGGAAAGTTTCAAATTCATTGATAACAGTAAAAGAGAAAAACAATCTCACCTGTAGTTTGATTTAAACAAATGACGCCTGCCGTTTTTCCAGAATGACAACTACGCCCGATCAGATTATGGGGACAGTCGAGAAGTGATGGTTCGTTTCCCCTACACGCTGAATTACTCAACCAGGTGGATTCACTTCCCCCGAACCAACTCTTTGAAGTTGGAATGTAAAAACTAAATATGACAGTATTTAGATTTAGTATGTACATCATCCAACCGAACATTAACATTTGAACTATGCAGGACTGTAAGTAGCAACAAATGTACAAATGAAACCGATGCATTAGAGGGATAGACCAAAATAAAAAGAAACCTTATCAATAAATTTGTTGGTAGAATTGCAAAATTTTCAGTGTCATGAAAAGAATAACGTTGCCTCCTAACAATGGACACGTTCAGAAAATATAAGGGACATGGAACATTACTTCGGGGCAGGACATTCTTCATTTGTGTGGGAATCATGTAATCTCTGTAAGGAAATACTATTTTGTGTATTTATGTACATCACATCGGTATGATGTTAAAACATTGTCGAACAAGAGAGGTTTGTAAAACACATAGCCCCCCCTCCCCCCATGGTGCAAAATTGAAAGGGTTATACATACACATCATTTAATTGATAGTAGTATCATCAATTCAAAATATTGAGCAGACAATATCTTCCTATGTCAAGAGTGAATTGACCATGTGACCTACAAATTAATAGGAGTCATCTACTTCTAATGCTGTACCAGTGTACCAAGTTTGGTGTCAATCAAGCAAATACTTCTTAAAAATAGGAGACAATATATTACTATGTCCAGTTCAACTATTGATGTTTGTATTGACTTTTGACCTCAAAATCAATATGGGTCATCTTCTCCTGAAGATGTACCAGTGTACTATGATTGATGTCTGTCAAGCAAAAGGGTTATCAAGATATTGAGTGGACATTATATTACTATGTCCAGTTTGACCCTTGACTTTTGACCATGTGACCTCAAACTCAATAGGAGTCATCTTCTCCTGAATATACACCACTGTATTAAGTTTGATGTCTGTCAAGCAAAGGGTTCTCAAGATATTGAGCGGACAGTATATTCCAATGTCCAGTTTGACCCATGATCTTTAAACATATGACGTCAAAATCAATAGGAGTCATCTTCTCCTGAAGATGTACTAGTGTACCAAGTTAGATGTATGTCAAGCAAAGGGATCTCAAGATATTGAACGGACAGTATATTCCTATGTGCAGTTTGACCCTTGACCATGTGACCTCAAAATCAATAGGGGTCATCATGAAGATGTACTGGTGTACAAAGTTTGATGTCTGTCAAGCAAAGGGTTCTCTAGACATTGAATGGTCAGTATATCATTATGTCCAGTGTAACCCTTGACCTTTGACCATATGACCTCAATATCAATAGGGGTCATCTACTTCTTATGATGTACCAGTGTGCCAAGTTTGATGTCTGTCAAGCAAAAGGTTCTTAAGATATTGAGCGGACATTATATTCCTAAGTCCAGAGTAGATTGACCCTTGACCTAAAATCTTTTGACCCGAGAAACAACAGGGATCCTCTTCTTCTCATAACAAACCCACACATGAAATATCATTATCATCAAGTGAATGGTTCTCAAGATATTGAGCGGACAACATGTGGTAAACCAACCGACAGACCGACAGGTGCAAACCAATATGCCCCTTTTCTTTGAAGGGGGGCATAAATATGAAGCAGATTTTGAAGACTCTGTCATATCGCTTATCTCGAGTTTACTGGGATAAATCGAATCGACATATAGAGGAAAATCAGTATTGTTAATAGATAAAGGTCGGACATAGATCTAAATGTTGAATTGAAAACCCCCGCAAGAAATCTCCTTATGTCGAAGTTGCCGAATAAATTCAGCCTTTTAGAATATAAAACAAGTTAGGTAATGAAGGAGCACAATTCGTGCCCATGGGAATTCCAACAAACTGTTGGAAGATCTGATCACCGATGACTATGTAAATAATGTCACTGAGGAACTTCAGCATCTTTTTAAAATATCAATTTCATAATGATTATACATAGAATCAGTGTGCTGTTTAAGAAAATAAAATAATTGGGATTAATTACAATTTATGAATATTTCTGTTTTCCATTATCATTGAAGAAGCAGCCAATTGTTATGTCAAAAAGCCTCGTCTTTCGTTCATTATTGGAAATAGTAGTAATTCAATATTGAGAGAAATTGAACGTTTAAGATTTCAACATTGAGTTGATGATTAAGAAAAATTGAATGTTTTACTTATCAATGGTGAGTTGATGATAAGGTGAAGATAACTAACAGTGATCAATCTCATAACTCCAATAAGGAATGATAAAGACAAATTGTTTTCTTTAACTTTTCAATGCTGAGTTGATGATATAGACAAATTGAGTTTATTTTTACCTTTCAATACCGAGTTGTTGGTATATACAATTAAAAAAACCCAAACCTTTTCAATACTGAGTTGATGATAGTGACAAATTGAGTTTCTTTACTTTTCAATACTGAGTTGATGATATAGAAAAAATAAGGGTTTTTACTTTTAACTTTTTACTGAGTTTCTAGGATATGTAAACTATCAATTTCAACCATATGTAACACTTGGAGAGACTACAGCCCCTTATTATAATGTTCATCGTGTACGAAACATACTCTATGATATGACGAAAGACAAAATCACATGTGTATATTCGAGAACCAAGATTGAATGGAGCTTATGATTTATATAAACATATATATTTTTCTAAGAATATTTCTATATTCTGAATGTAAAGAGATTCAAAACTGGTGCAATGAAAATGATACAGGAGTTGGAATTATGTTAATGTCAATTTCAGAGCATCCCATATGAGTTGATTCCAGTTGAGTACCAAAGAGAAAGTAATCGAGAAGGAAACACAATTTATGCCTTCTATATGATAAATCTAGAAGTTAAAACATGTTTCCCGCAGCTAGTTATTTTTCATCTCAACAAACAAGTAATTATTGTAGTTGTAAAACTGTCATTTATTAATGACAAGAAGATATCAAGATAAACAATTAAGGAGATCCTACTTTCTTATCAAATTGTACATAGAATTGGTTTAGGATCTCCCAAAGTTACATGTTAAGATATAGTGTGAAAATTATAATCACTATGATGAAAAATAAGGTGGCAACAAACAATAGGCCACGACTATAGCCAAATGACAATGTGTAAAATATATACAGCAGGATGGTTGAAGGGGTGGTGGTGGGTATCTTTTATTATCATTCGTTTAATACAAGTGAAACGTCTAACGATAATAACAATATACTGATAACGTCATACAGTAATTTATTACGTCAAGAGAAAATCCAACGTCACACATGTACTAGTGCATTGTTACGTCACAAAGCCAGCAAAATAATTTACCATTCTATTGTTACATATAAATGCATAAAACATATTATTTACAATAATATCACTGCAATGAAAATTGAAAGAATACTTTACCCAGTGTAACCCAGACTTCTGCATACGACTGACGCATCCTCCCTGTCCCAGTTGAAATCACAAACCCCACCCCACTGGTTAACTAGGACTTCAACCCTTCCAGCTCTCTCTGTGTTTCCACCAACAAGTCTGACCAAATCTAATTTCATTCGCATAAGAAATAGAGAAATGAAAACAACAACCATGACTGGCAAATAGTATTTGTTGTGATTAAATTACTTAAACCTGTCTAAGAGAAAGATAAAACACAAAAATGTCACAATGGCGGAAATGCTACTTTATCACTTAATACTTGGGTATCAAATGTTTGGAAAAGTAAGATCATTTGATGCAGAACTTTTAGATTATGAAAGATACTCATTTAATCTATGCCATGTAAAGTAATAGACAGAGGGACAGAAAAAACCCCATCATTAGTGAAAACCCTATACTGTAAACCCCAGTGCTCTAGAATATCGTAATCCCGTGGGGGTCCGGGTTAGAGTGGATCATCAGTACCCCTTTCTTGTCATAAGAATCGACTAGATGGGGCGGTCCTTTGGAAGAGACCACAAAAACTAAGGCCCATGTCAAAGCAGATATGGCACGATAAAGATATCTCCCTGCTCCAAGACCGTAAGCACCGAACATAGGCCTAAATTTTGCAGCCCTTCACTGGTAATGGTGACGTTTCATATGAGTGAAAAAATTCTAGGGCGGAACGTTAAACAATGGTCAATCAATCAATCAGTCAATCAATCAATCAATCAATCGATCAATCTATCAATATAGAATGTCTTGCTTTGCAAATGCCTTCAATGCATAGAAAAAAGAAATCTGTGTGAGACATGCAGACCGCTCTCAGTCACGCTTGTCGGCAGTACCAGACCCACTAATTTTCTATCTAAACTGTGACACCAGACATCACAAAATCGATGTACATGCAAAAACGTCTTTTTCTTATATAAATCATAGTTCGTCCTCAACAAAGTAACTGTAGACATATGCGTTTGATGAGGGAGGATTGAACGGAATGATGCTTATATCAGAGTAATAAAGATAATACAACAATGTTAACTTCAGGGAAGCGTTGATCTACATACCGATTGTTAGACCGTTATTGGCACACTGATTTTGACTACGGATAACTCCGTTTACCTGATCAGGATATAGGACTCACGGCGGGTGTGACCGGTCGACAGGGAATGCTTACTCCTCATAGACACCTGATCCCACCCCTGTTGTGTCGAGGGGTCCGTGTTTGCCCAACTATTTATCTTGTATTGCTTATAGGAGTTATTATATTAATCACTGTTCGTTATCTTCACATTTCATATATATATACTCAAACATTCCCGTGGGGATCCAGGTTAGAATAGGTCCTCAGTACCCTTCCTTGTTGTAGAAGGCGACTAAATGGGGCGGTCTTTCGGATGAGACCGTAAAAACCGAGTCCCATGTCACAGCAGGTGTGGCACGATAAAGATCCTTCCCTGCTCAAAGGCCATAAGCGCCGAGCATAATCCAAACTTTTGCAGTCCTTCACCGACAGTGGTAACGTCTCCATATGAGTGAAATATTCTCGAGAGGGACGTTAAACAATATTCCATCAATCAATCATACACCAGCACACGGGAGACATACGTAGGATTTATACGTTGGGGGTACATTTCTCAACTCGACTGTGTGCATTTTGATACAACAAAGTTTACTAGTACGTTGATTGGGTAATTTTCAAATTTCCATTAGCCAATCAGAAACCGTGTGATCAAAAACAAAGTGTGAAATGATTCTAGAACCGTATGGAACCGAAGCAGACGGGGAATAAATTGAACATCGAATCGAGACCACTACATCGCGATTCAGCTGCATGGCGATGCATCGTTTCACCCCTAGTGTGAATGAGCTTAGGCCCCCACTTCTACAATATACATATCAATTGACAGAAGCCCAGATAACTCTCTAACAAAGAAACTTATGTTTCGAGGTGCCGATTCTTGTTTTCTTTTTCGCTGATAATGAAAGAATACTGATCAAAGTTTAAGACAGAACAGAGAGTGCTGACAACATTTTCATATATTAAAGGAGAAAACGAAGACCATAGTCTTGAAGAATTACTGGATAAATGGAACCCAAAGACATTGCTTCATGGTATCAGAATAACATGGTACCTACTATCGGTTTGAAAGGAACTTACTGTTTGTAGCATTCATACAGACTATTCCGACGTCACGAGAATGATGGCAGGCGTTCTTCCCATATCGAGATTGACTGCACTGAAGGACTGACAATTCACCTCCATAACAGCGAAGGTTATTCAGCCATACTGGACCCCTACCTTGTCCAAACACACTGCCATCGGCGCCTAAACCATGCCTAAAATAGTATAAATACATACACCCTGCTATCGGCGCTTAAACCATGCCTAAAATAGTATAAATGCAGACACATTGCTATCGGCGCCTAAACCATGCCTAAAATAGTAGAAATACAATTATGTAGGCGCTGAAACCTCGACTAAAGTATTGAAAACACAACAGACATAGTCCCCTTAACGGTGCCTAAACTCTTAAAGAGTGGGTATTTTAAACACATTGTATTTCATTTGTGATGAAAATTCATGACCATACATAACAAATTTATAGAAGTTTGTAAACAAACAATTCTGGTAGAATGGTTTTGAAGTTTTTCATACAATTCTGCTGAAAACAAAGTATCCGATTCTCTGTTCCCTAAAGGATAAACAAAGATCTTAACAGCTAACATCTCATATATTTGAAAACTCCCTGAAATCAAGTTTTATTCATAGTTGCATTTGTTTTAAAGTTAAATGTCTGAGATGTGGGCAGGGAATTAGTCCGTATTCCGGTTAAAAATCTCAAACAAAAACATCCTTGTTACATTTGTTTATCATGCGATATAGATATGAGAAAGAGAAAGATGACCGTCACATCATGTATCAAAATACCCAACTTACTGTCCATAATCGAGGGAGTTACATAAAACCTTTGCATCACGTGTATCGAATGATGTATCACACACGGTGCCCCACTGACCATTTAGATACACCTCCACTCGGCCCTCTGTAGGAGATTTTCCACCAGCTAAACGGATCGGTGAATCTAGAAAAGTATCGTAGTTAATAAAATTTCACGTGCACATTTTCAAATATCACATTTATATGATTAAATATCACATGTTTATTACTTAATATCACATTTTTAGTCTTAGATATTACTTGCATATTGTTAAAGATCACATATATACTTTTAGATAAAACAAGTTGATGGTACAGGGATTTCAACAGTCTGGATTGAAGTCAGCATTTCGCAATTTTATACCGATTGTTAAGCTGTTCTTGGCACACTGATTTTGGCTGCAGATAACTCTGTTTACCTAATCAGGATATAGGGCTCACGGCGGGTGTGGCCGGTCAACAGGGGATGCTTACTCCTCCTAGGCACCTGATCCCACCTCTGCTGTGTCCAGGGGTCCGTGTTTGCCCAACTATCTATTGTGTATTGCTTATAGGAGTTATGAGATTGATCACTGTTCGTTATCTTCACCTTGCATAAGAAAATATCTACCCAGGCTTTGCTGATTGCATCTTCGAGCAGTATGTTAGAATTCCTATATATATATATACCTTCGAAACATTTCACACCAGCGACCTTCAAGGACCAGCAAAAAAAGGATGAAAGTTTTGAATGTTTACATTTCCAGAAGTTGCTTTCAGTCCCATTGCAGCGTACGTTTCCAAGGACAATTGATCCTGTTCCCTCTCCAAAGTTGACATCGTGAGCTGCATTCCTAAAGAACAGTATTCATTACGGTGTAATTTACAAATACAATCTGTCAATACGTCAAAAGCTCCCTGACATGTTTCATACCATTTGTTAGGCCTTTTTCTATAAACTGATTTTTACTACAGATTGTTCCGGTTACCTATAGACGGATGTAACCGGTCAACATGAGATACTTACTCCTCCTAGGCATCTGATACCACCTCTGTTGTGTTCAGAATCTGAGTGTGTCCTACTCTAAATCAGGTATTCTTCATATGCAGTATGAATGATCACTGTTATTTTTACGTTTTCATTTAACATATACAAATATCACGTGGTTTTGGCTTTAGAAATATTTTTCAGATTTTTAGTTTAAAATATTAGAGGTTTATTTCATGACGAAATCTAAACCCAAACTAACCATTTCATAATCCTACCCACAGTATGACTTAATTGTTTTATATCAATGATATTGAAGAAACACTATAGTTTTACGCCAAAGTTTATCAAAATAGACAGTGAAGGTTTAAATTTGAGAGAGAGAGAACACTCACTTATTTGTATCTACTTAAGACTATCATCCATTGGAGAATTGTAAAAACCAATACAACCACATTGTTTTCTTCCTGATTCAGGACGGTTGTAAAAATAAGCGTTTTCTGTTTAGTGATTTTCTGTGATAAAAGTGAATTACATAGCAAACGAAAGTGAAGGAACTAAAAATGACGGACGTAAAATAATGCTTTTAATTAATACACAGGGATTTTATACTTAATTGGATATATCATACCCTAGTAATCCAAATGCACGACACACAACCGAGGCGTCCTGGTCACCCCAGCCGTCATCACACACTGTCCCCCACTCTCCGTCTTTATGTACTTCCACTCGACCCTCTCTCCATGATTTTCCATTCACAAGCCGAATTCCATCTAAACAAGTGAACAATGAGCCATTAGATTTATTCAAACAGCACCATGACAGAAAAGTACATAACCATCAAAAAATGTTTCACATCAAGGAGTATATCGGTTATGATGCCTAATTTAAATAGATTGAAGGGTCTTGTAAAAAATAAATAAGGTTTGTAAAATTCCATTGACTTTCATCTTCCTTATGATAACAATGTTTTAGTTAAAGGTGATTTATATTGACCTATGTGGGTTTTCCACATTTATGGGCAATGGAGGGTACATATAACCTGTCGTTAGTGTAACAGGTTTCATACAAATTGTTAGTTCATTATTTACATACTGATATTTACTGTGGATCACTCCATTTACCAGTGTAAGACAGAGGGCTCACAGCGGGTGTCAAAAGGGGAAAGTTACTCCCCCTATGCATCTATTCCCACCTCTGGTATAGTCATGGGGTCAGTGTAAGCCCAACTGTTCACTCTGTATTCTTTGAGTGATATTATTGGCAAACTAACAACTCAATTCTATGACAAACGGGATGATTTCAGCTTTTCCATCGTACACTTCCCATATTTATGTAGCAATATTCCATTATCATCTGTATATGGTGTTTATATATCTCAAATGATTCGATACGCTATAGCTTGTTCTGCGTATGGTAAGCTTTTAAATCGAGGTAAGCTACTAATAAACAAGTTGATGGTGCAGGAGTTTCAACACTCCCTTTTAAAGTCAGCATTTTGCCAATTCTATGGTCGTTATAACGATCTAGTTTGCCAATACAACCTATCATTGGGTCAAATGCTGTCTGACGTGTTTCATACCGATTGTTAGACCGTTTTGGCACACTGATTTTGACTATGGATAACTCCATTTACCTGATCACGATATAGTGACCTGTCGACAAGGGATACTTACTTCCCCCAAACACCTGATCCCACCTCTGGTGTGTCCAGTAGTCCGTGTTTGCCCCACTTTTTATTCTATATTCCTTTTAAGAATCATGAGATTGATCACTTTTCATTATCTTCACCTTTTATTCACGAGATTGATCATTATTCGTTATATCCTCTTTTAATCTTTGCATATGGAAAATTGGCAAAGTTATCGTCTGTCTTAAAGATTCAATTTTAAGTTAAGGCCATGCCAATTTGTAATCTAGTTCGTCAGATTCGCCGCTTCTATTTGTAACAAATCCAAATTATAATGTTATCAAAAAATAATATCCGCCCGCGTGTTCAAAAATATCCGTAGATATTTTGTTTAGGTTTTACAACAAGCGCACAAATAACCTTGATGTATATGTTGAGAAATGACAGAAGCGTGGCTCTCGAGAAATTTCCTAACAGTGTAATGCGGTTAAGTTATTCATGATGTCCATCTTAATATGTACGATACTTCATAACACTGGATTGGAAGTTGTTCCTTATGCTGGAATCGAACTGGAAGCCGATGAAACGTTTGAAGCGCTATTTGATGCCACTATTTAGAGAACATTGACAGCGTATGATTGATTGTTTGATTAGCCTATATATTGACTGAAGTCTCTCTTGAGAATATTTCACTCACATGAAAGACGTTACCATTGCCAGTGACGGGCTGCAAAATTTAGGCCTATGCTCAGCGCTTATGGCACTGAGGGATCTTTATCGTGCCACACCTGCTGTGACAAGGATCTCAGTTTTTGCAGTCCTATCTGAAGGACCGCCCCATTTATTCGCCTCTTATGACAAGCAAGGGGTACTGATCGATGACTGTTTTAAACCGGACCGACAGTTAACGACATATTCACAAAAGGTTTGGTGATGTCCTATCAAAATTCAAGAAAATGCTCAAAGCGATGCAATGGATATTGCATTTGCAATGAATGTCAAAACTGGATGTGTCCCTAGCAATATGCATATCTCTGAATCGAAAGTTTGTAGAAATGAAACTTAAATAAAATTCTTGAAAAAGACCTTATCAGTTAATGTTGCAAAGTACATGCATTAGGTATAAAAAAAAGTCTTTGAAACCTAAAATACTTCTTATTTATTGTAAACTATATCAACAAAGTTGAAAAATATTAAATTTATGTGGTAAACAAATGATATCTGATGATTTTAGATCTTTATTTTTAGGCGCCCTCTTTTTAAAATCACACTTAATTCAATTAAAAATATCTATATTTCTTGTATTCGCTCGCCTCATAATTTTTATCTCCAAAATTAAAAATAATATTTGTAAAATAATTTCGCCCTCTCGCCTCACTTTTTTTGTTTGAAAACCGAAGAACTATTTTACAAATTGGTGTGGCCTAACACACCCAAATTGTAAAGGTGCTTGTCAATCAAACATTTCACAATAGATCTCAGGAGGAGTGACATCCACGGGAACTGTTTTCTGGAGGTACCCCAGAGAGGTGTTGGATAACAATAACGGTCAGTAACTACTGACATTCATTAGATCTTGAGGATGCCATGTATTTTAGAGTTTTGATAGCATTGACCTCTCCACAACTAGTATTTTCTCAATTCAATTGTTTTTAAAAAGACCCCTGAACAATGTAACTTTAATATAGAACTGTAATTGTAATTTCCCCCTATATATACATGTATCACAATTACACAATCAGAAATCAAACAATAATAACAAAACTTGTAACTTATTGAAATAATTTATATCATCAATTTATGATACCTCTATATTTATAAAAGAAATTATTCGTTGAGTCAATGACTGAGGGTAATCCTGAGAGAGAGGAAGAGGGGATGGGTGAGACTGTGTGTCAGCTACCTTTAGGAATACAACTATTATTAAAACCCTATGACCACAGAAATTCTGCGGAGGGCCTTGAGACAGGTTCTATGTATAGTAAAACTATACACAACACCCTAATGTCTTGATGGGGGTAAATTCCAGGTAAATAACAATTACTATAGTTGAATTCCCCCCACATCCAGTGATCGGTGAAGAAACCGTACGGTATTTTCGTTGGGTATTTAAGGGAGAAAGGTTCGGCATTTTTATTTGAAGAAAGATCATAGTTTAAATGAAAGGTTAATATAACGAACAGTGATCAAACTCATAATCTTATTAGGAATTAACCTTATATCTTGATCAGATAAACGGACTAATGCGTAGTCAATCATAATTGGAAAAGTATTGACGCTTGTGCAATCATCAATATTCGTGGGTGTTTAATTTTTGTGGATTTGTGGGGACCCCTGTTCCAAGAATTTCAAACCCCAACAAGATATATAATTTACATTATATTTCAAGGTACTGAAATCATATGCATGAAATTACGTTCTAACGGAACTGATAGATCTCGACAATGCACGAAAATTAACCCCCATTGAATTTAAGCAATTCCACAGCATTCTTGAAGTATTATGCTTCACAGTGGTCAACGATATGAATGTTGTTCTTACCGTCGGTACATCTAACACCAGCATCGTTGCTGTGGGAACACTTGTGTTTGCCTTTGTACACACACTTTTTGATTGAATGCTCGCGTCCAGAACAATTGACAGATGACATCCATATAGGCCCCGTGCCTTCACCAAATGTAGCATTTAATAAAGGAATGGTATGTCTGAAAGGGAAAGGAAATTATATCTTATCAAAATGTTTGTATATGAGATCTCAAATAAAAATGAAGAATTTGTTCAGTGACTAAATAGTAAAATCGTTCGATTCGGGATTAAGACGTCATTGGATGGAACACCGTTTGTGCTTTGGTGGCATCTGACCTAAGACGTAAAGATAGACAGTGAGTGCTTCGTCGCAAAATATTTGGCATGGGTCAGCCAAAGTCGCCTGTATGTTTAACCTTAAACCCAGCATCCCATGTTACGACTAGCGACAGCACTATATAAACCCGTCACTGCTACAACCTTGGAACTCGTCCATAGGTCAATCGTTTTGAAGTTTCACCTGAAGCTATTCCTCTACAATAGTGAGAAATTGTCTAATGAGACAATGAAGATAAACGAAGCAAAGAGAACTTTGTAGAATGTGGATGTTGTTGTTTTGTATTGTATATAGTATAATATTGCATAATGATAACATTGTTTGAAAATACACATCATAATAATAAGTGTTGGTGCGGTTATGTTTCTTCGTGAAGATAGATGTTTTAATAAGGGATAAAAGGTTTGTGGTGAGGGTTTTGTATATCGCCTCACTGAGGAACAGATGTATCGTTTATAAGTAAGATTGATATTGATATTGATTAATAGCCGTCTAAATTTTGTTTTCTATTAATGCGATTTACATTCTAACTTCTACCATGTGTAATGGGATCTCAATTCAAATGTATCATTTCATTAGAAGCATTTGTACGTTGTAAAATATCCCCTATGTTTAAATGTATAATCTTAAAGAGAAACTTGTGATACAATATGCACATTTTAAAATATAGAGAAACAGAAAATCACCCGATGAAGCCTAGACTCTGACAAACCACTCGAGCGTCAATCACATCCCAGTCCTCGTCACACACGGTCCCCCACTGTCCATTCATATAGACTTCTAATCGTCCTTCTTTTTCTGAAACTCCTCCAACGAGTCGGAATGGGTATTCTAAAATATTGCATACAATATATGCAACAGAGAACAGAAACAATGAAAAATAGCCTTCATTTATGTAAAACTTCTATTATCTATGTCCAAGAATAACACTCTTTTTTCAGTTAAGATCCTGAAAGCATATGTTAAATGCTCTGTTCCACTAGAGAGACAACTCGCATTTCATATCGGATGTCATTTCTGTCGTGTAGAGGGGTCCAACGTTGTCTTTTCCTTCAATTTATATCCTTTCCTTCTTTTTATCAGAGGATTAACGGCGGGAATGACAGGTCAACAGGAGATTATTACTCATTCAAGCTACCTGATCCCACGACTGGTGTACCCAGCTGTCCGTGTTTCCTCTATTCCTGTTTTAGTATTGTTTATGGAATTTATGAGATTGGTCATTTTTTCGTTATCTTTACTTAATCCTTGAACTGATGATTTATGTAAGTTTGGGTGGCAATCAGGCTGATATTGACAATCGAAATATTGCAAATTGAAAGATATAACGTATTTTTTCTTCACCTGTTGAGCATATCAATATACCTCTTAATGATGACATTAACATCTGCACAGTGCTTGAAAATATATTTATTTCTACAGAAATAGGCGAATCACTTTATAAGCAAAAGGGAATGTTTCAACCTTTCATAATAACTGGAAGATGAAATGCAATGTAGAGTGTGGATACTGCGCTTTTCAAAATAGAATGACAGGAATAAAGCAGTCCCAAATTATCTTTTTTACTCTAACATGTTCTATAATTGGCAATACTTTTTGAGTAGAATAGTATATCAATGATGAATACTTTTGACACAGCATATCAGAAAGATGTAACACAGTGTTAGACTGCAGGGTATCTTACCGAAGACAGTGACATTGCATTCATTATTGTTGTCATTTAACTTTCTTTCTTGTCCCTCCTCACATGTGTTTCCTGCATTGATATCAGACTTTCTCAAATTTTCGTCAGATTCCCGAATGGTCACCAGTGAAAGCTGCTTCGCTAAGTTTTCTATGACAACTTCCCTGTTCAGATTATCCGTGGAAGGAAATCTCTCTAAGAAATCGTGTTCATCTATCAACGGTTGGCAGTCTATAGACAATGAGAAATACTGGAGTGCTGCTGCGGCATACATAACCCTGAAAGTGCGTTACATTTGTAAAGTTATGTAGAATACATATGATGATGATGATGATGATCATCATCATCATCATGATTATCATTAACAACAGCAACATTTTATCATCAAATTACATTTGCAGTTAAGAAGAGAGTAAAGAACTTGACAGACGTAAGATCGTTAAGGAGACATGGACATGATTTGAACTGAAAGTTTTCAAATTTTTTATTTTCATTTTTTTCATTTTTATTGTTTACAATGCTTAACTAAAGTATTTGTAATGGTCAACCAAAATTTGAATATCAGTTTTTGAGTTACAAGTGAGATACAGCACTCACAATTCTTTGATATATGTAAACAAGGATAGTGCCATGTTTTTGTTTACATATAGACTGCTAAATAGAAAATGCCATGTTTAAAACAGAATGAGATGTGGCAAATGCTATAAATTATTTGTGTTCAGAATTAACTTGTAAATTGAAAAAAAAAATCTGCTTTAAAGGAAGCCTTTAAATAATCTAGATGTTACAAGCAATAGTACATGAATTGGATGTATGTACATTTACACTTACACCTTTTACGCCGGTCTAAGTAGATGCAATCTCAATAAGGAACTAATAGATGCCGCTCCCATAATTTTGAAAAAGGAGAGATGAGGAAAAATGACAAATTCATGACGGTCGGTGAAATAAAACAAATTATTTGCAGCTGATCTTTGAAGCTTACGTCAATATCTGTAACATTGTAGCAGCGAACACAAGTACGATATATGTAGTCACTGGAGTAGCGAAATCTGAATTTTTCTTTTTTATACGAGCGTGCCATGCATTTGTTGATGATAATTTGGAACCTATTCTAACCCGGATCCTCACAAAAGAAATATTATCATGATGCTCCTGGAAATCTGAATTGATCTGACCTCCCCCCTTTCCCATCCGTCGCCCCCACTTTCTGATGCCCCGCAATTCCATATGTTGAACATTTGGATCATAGTAAAACTTTTACATACATGAATAGTCAATGTACACTGAATGCCTCACGGACATGTACAATGTAATTGACACACCCTCATCCACCAAACTGTTGTTTGTTCTACTACCGATTTTTTTCTCAAGCTATAATCATCTCTATCCCCCTTTCTAAAAAAAAACAAAAACAAACACACCACAAAATCTCAACTTAAAATTTGTCTGATAAGAAGAAAACACCCAGGAAGGAATTGATATCGGATATTCATATTTCGTATAGTCATGTAAAAATCAAATGGATATCGTTAAAATATCACATTTCGGAAAACGAAAGCGTGGTTCTGCATTTACATTTGATTGTGACGTGGGCCGAGTGCAGGTCTACGTTGAGCTGAGCATTTGTTTGAATGTGAAAATGTATATAAATTCTTGAAGATAAAATGAAACAGCCCAATGTGTAGCCATTTTCTTAGGAAATGTTTCTATGGTGTTACTGTCTAATTGTTGTCTGTCTCACAATGATTCTTAGTTTAGGTTTAAAGGGACTGATTCACGATTTCCCCCAAAATTTTCATTTTCACTTTTGATGATCAAAATCTACTGTCTAATGTATTTAAAAGAGTTCACATGAAAATTAAGGTTATACATTATCACAGAAGCTCATTTAAGAGAGTTTATTATTTGTTTTGTAAGCAAAGATTGCTGAATGTTATTGTTTACGAATTTTTTAAAAGAAATTGATATCGATCTAATTTTATAATATCTTTCGCATTTCAAGCATTTTGGGGGTAAAATGTGTCATCTAAAAATTAAAGTTTGCGACTATGCAAAATTAAGATGCTTTATATAACAAAATCAATATTTCACTTGTTTGTTTGTATACATAAAAAGACTCGAGTCTTTGTTTACATAACACAGATTTAAGGCTAAAATTTTGCTTTTATTCTTGCATTTAGAAGGTCAAAATTTTGGCTGTCAACATTAAATGAGTTATATTTTTAGTGTTTACCATCAAAAATGAAAAATATTTTTATCAAAAATCGTGAACCAGTCCCTTTAAATGTTTTCAAGTTTTTTTTAGGAAGTGTACAATTTCTCTGTTATCAAAATTGACCACGTGTTTCCTTTCCTTGAAAGGATACTGAAAACTGATGTTCTTGTATATGTTCCGATACGCCGAGTGGGACTTTCTTTTTCCTTTTTATCTCAACTCCTTTTAGAATTTTCAAGAACACAACTTCCTTCAGTTTTGAATGTTGACGTACTTCAAGCTTGTGAAGCTTTTAAGGATTGATGGCAAATATCGGCACAAAACTAAGTTTTATAAATTATTTCACTTATATTATTGTTCGTTATCTTCACCTTTTCATCCCTTAAGTCTTAAAACATGCCCCATTCGGAATACAACAAAATGTCACGAGGATTTAAAACAGTTAGAATTTATAAATAAAACATTGATGTGTCCAACAACGAAACTGTCATGGTATGACCACTCTGGGAAACCGTTCTAAATTCTTGTCATATCTATACCTATAGTACATGTAGTGATTGCATGGGTCACTGAGAATATAAACCACATCAACCAAGTGACGCCTTGCAATCACTACCTTAACGCAGGGAAATAGCTCTGGTTTCCTGTCATATGTAGACTGGAGGTTATAAAACGTTTACTGTACTCATACTCAAACTCAGCCATGTTTCTTTTGAGTACAACTCTGAGCAAGCTTCGAAACATACTCACAAAATGTTAAGCATGTACTCCATAAGAGTGTGTGAATGGTTTTACAAAAGTTTCATAACCTTTACTTTTGAGTATCATGAGTACGATTTAGAGCACAGAATTTGAGTATGAAAACGTTCTAAATATTTTTTATAAACTTCAGGCCTGATTTAAATACTTTAAACAGGGAAATGATTCAATTCTTGACAAAGTTATTTCCCCTTATGTTATGTTAGATTCATGCCTCTATGTTGATTATTGTTTATGTTATATTAGATTCATGCCTCTATGTTGATTATTGTTTATGTTATATTAGATTCATGCCTCTATGTTGATTATTGTTTATGTTATATTAGATACATGCCTCTATGTTGATTATTGTTTATGTTATATTAGATTCATGCCTCTATGTTGATTATTGTTTATGTTATATTAGATTCATGCCTCTATGTTGATTATTGTTTATGTTATATTATATTCATGCCTCTATGTTGATTATTGTTTATGTTATATTAGATTCATGCCTCTATGTTGATTATTGTTTATGTTATATTAGATTCATGCCTCTATGTTGATTATTGTTTATGTTATATTAGATTCATGCCTCTATGTTGATTATTGTTTATTCTAACATTATTCTAATGTTTCAAGAAATCGATGAAGTAAAGGAATTTTAATGAATATTAAAATCATAGAAAATTGTTACATATCACAATACAGAAAAACAATTGAGAGTGACAAGATTGAAATTCAGAATTGAAAAAGTCTTTTGAATATTTGATACCAAGATTTACCATAGAAAAGGATGATATTGAGCGGATAAGTCTAAAACATAACAGTTTACTATATACACGTACTTGTCGACTTTAAAACAAAGTAATTCGTTTAGCTTTGATATAGTCTGGCATTTATTCGAATGAAAAAAATTGCATTTTTCTAAATGCTATAATATTATCAGAAATTCACGAATAAATAATCGATACTTACGCAGCCATTGGAACACACAGAGATAACTTCTGGGATCAGTCTTTTCCTGTTATTGAACTAAATTTAGCATAAGTAACAATGTCATATCATTGCCATCTTATGATAGAAAAATTTCCTGCACATCAGTATGCCTTAGTTTATGTCCGAGTTAAATTATGAATTGGTTGATCCCTTTTAAAATGTTTACTAATTCAAACAAGATAGAAAATCAGAAGTTTGAAAACACAGCACGATCTGGACTTGAAATCCAAGTATTTATCCCAAGTAAGGGGGAACATAAAGCACTACAGTTAACGCAAGTTCCGAGTTACACAAAAATTATTTCCCTTCACTGGATGAAAACGCTAGTTTCCGCAAAACTGAAACCATATGGAAACCTTGCGGAAACCTGACGTTGAGGTTTCCCATATGGTTTCCGCAGTGCGTAAACGATTATATAGTTTCCGCAAGTTTCCGTCAAGTTTCAGTCTGCGGAAACCTGAAGTTGAGGTTTCCCGTATGGTTTACGCCGTGCGTAAACGATTATATAGTTTCCGTCAAGTTTCAGTCTGCGGAAACTGTAGGCTTTGATTCCTAATGGTTTCCGCAATGCTGAAACTTAACAAAAATTCGGAGGTTTTTAAAGTAATAATTTGATATGCAATAAATAATTCAAATGCGAATTCAAAAAGCACACAAAAAACTTTAAAATGTAAGTGAGAGAAGAATAGTAAGCACTTTATATACATCATATTGTTATAAGTATTTTTTCCAGTTAAACAAAACAGATATGAAATGAGATACAGAAAACAAAGTATATTCCGTGTGTTGTTACGTTTGACAAGCTAGCATGCCTGTGTACTTCAGTTAATCCCTCCGTGTATTTCTTGTTAGTTCCATGTTAATTGCAAGGATTTTCCTCCGTCAGGGGAACAATAGAGATAAATACACAAGGTAAACTGGAAGAATAATGTCCAGCTTTGTCACCGCATAGAAACAAAGATCGAAGTTCATTGTAATTAAAAATAAGTGCATATGTGGGGTTGGGGTTGAATTGAACATAAACCTTCAACTGGGAAATTTATATACAGCCATGTATTTACGCAGATTTTACGTTGCATGTGCATTGCTAAGAATGTAGATTTTTTTATTTTCATAATTTCAAAACTATGAATACTATAAATTAAGATTTCAAACACTAATACTATAGTCAGGTGGTAGAATTAGACACATATGTTTGCGTGTGAAATACGTTCGCACATGCAAGTAATTACATGAAATATGCCAACTGGAATTTTTTGAAGCTTTGTCGAACTCTTTCGCATTTTATGACATATGGTGGGTACACAATGTATACATTATATCGTAGACTGGCATTGTACATAACGATTACGTACGATTAATGTAATAAAAGCGTAACTTTTGTTTACATCAGTCACTGGTACATGTGTATGTATATTCTGGCCATATCAAGCATAATCTGTTTGAATAAGACCATCAAATTGGCTATTAAATCATTATTCGTTTCCTCTGCTACATGAGTGACGCTTTTATCAAAGAAAGATGGCAATTAACAATATTTGTTTGAGCCATTTTGTTATCCAATACTCATAAACTCACTAAAGTTGCCTTTCCCCTGAGATAGGATGATCTCAGAAACTCTGGATATCATCTTTTAAGAAATAATACAACGATAGTAATTAGCAAATGTACCCACTGTCATCATATTTTACGTCATAATTTACGGAAGAGTTCGACAAAGGGAAATAACTCTTGGGGAACTCGGAACTTCCGTATTGGAGAATTGCATTAATTTTCACCATATTCTGATGTCAGTATATAAAGGTGCTGCACGTCTCATGTTAATTTAGCTAAAGGTGTTTCATGAAAGATCGAAAAATTTAGTTATTCAAATGTATGATAAAACCAATTGGTACGTATATCTTGATTCAATAACTTTAAAAATAAGTTTGAAAGACGTGTATTGACAAAATTAGCCAACATATTTCGAGTTTAGATCAAGCAATAAGCGATTTATATGATTTTTAGCTTTAAAATGGAGGGGTATCTCCGAATTTCAGAAAAACTACCTCCGTGAAACAACATAAATTTAGCACGAATATGTTCTTCGAGTTTTCCTAAAAAAAAAACTGTCCCTTTGAAATTTTGTTTCACGAGGACATTTTTTTCTTTTTTTTTTGTAAATTAAAAAAAATTGAAACGACTTCACTGGTATTATTTTCAACTTCACCTGTACGTTAATTTTCCTTAGTGATCTATGGTCTACTGCGTGGTTCAGTATATAAGGTCGTCGACTCTTCTATGTACAGGTAAAGATGTTTTCTATTTTTAAAACGACCGGGTTCGACTCCCTCACGAACACATATTTGTTTTAGTTCGTATTACGTTTCCCATCGAGATGTATTTTCTTAATTGAAACAGGCTTCTAGTTTTTATAAATATTTCATGTCTAATCTCTGTTTACTACCATGTGCTGAGTTTGAAATAAGCTTCCAACCTGGGCACTGTTTAGTTTGTGAAGAGGACTCTAAACAAACACGCCGAATACAGCATGCAATACCTGTTTTAATAGTCAAGTCTGTTGACGAGAACTTGTATGTTTTTCTGAATGAAAGTTTTTGACAAAGGCATGACGCCTTTTACGAAAAACCGTTGTGAACTTGGCAAAGCTTTGGAAGAAAAACTTTAAGGCCAGACAAGGTAAATAACCGTTAAACAGTTTGAGTTTATATGTATTCCAGTAGCAAATAGCTATGTTGAATCAATTCATTTTTACAGGTGCATGTACTTCGAATAATGTTGAACTTTATTAATGCGTATTAAATATCCCATATTTTCTTTTGTGGCCAGAGTCATGTACAGTTGCCAATTGTTGGTTGTAGAAAATATTACATACGAGTATAAGAGCTGTTGGACTGTAGTAGTATAGAATATTAAATATGTGATACACTCGTAACATGTAACCGTATACATTATATCTGATACTCAGAAAAAACGAAGACAATTTAATTTTCCCGATTTCAAAACTTTTCTTTAGACTTCATGTATAATGTATTGCCACATAAAATGTATTAGGCTTGTCCCTAGTACTGGGGAACCCTTTAGGTATTTAAAGCTGACACGAATTAATAAATATGTACACCTTTCTCATCTTATCCGCCATATTTCTTTCAGGTAGTCTTTACTCTACCCGTATATACCCCAAATGTGAGTGATTTTTCTAAGTGGACTCGACCAGTGCACATCTCCGATAGTAATATATAGGGAATGAGAAACAAATACAATAACATTTTAAAACATTATGCTTTGCTCAAAATTATAAAATATTGATTATATGCTAATGCAACATTCTGGAAGTTTAGATAAGTTCGACAAAAATGCAAAAAAAGAAGCTTTTCTTGCATACTTGGAAGTATTTTCATTTTCTTATAAAATAAATGCGGATAAATCATTTGCCAATTACATACTGATAGGCAAAGAGCATAAAATATGCAAATACGCAATGAGTATAAATATGAATGAAGGTCAGTTCTAAGCCACGAGTGCTGGCACGGAGCTCTGATTAGGGAAAATTCCCGCTTCGGTACAACACCCTCAAATTTGTAAAAGAAGATTCTGCATCAGACACATGTATAGTGTACGAGGTCCTCAATTACTTACTAAGTTGTTAAACCATCAAAATAGATTTATATGGGCATATACTATTTAAATAGTTGAAAAAAAATGTCGATTTGTTATTCAGATCTTAAGGTACATGCTTAACGCTGTGTCAGTTCCATCATTCATACGTTTGCTATTTTGCTAATATGAACTGGTTGGCAGCACTTATCTGTTACTTTAGATATTTCTCCATAGAGCTAGTTTCTGTTATTATGTTAGTCATCCCGTCCTATACTATGGGGCACAGGGGAAACAATGTCATAATGTGAATTAAATGGGACTCGTATCATAGCAATCAAATATATTTGCATCAATTGTTACGTCTTACCTATTCTCTCAAAATCATTCTTCGTGTGGTTAAATCGACATTTTAAAACACTGTCACTCTTCGATTCACCTTCGAGAGCACACCGGAACACGTCTGATTTCTGTCATGACGTCACATAACTGAGCACAATGGCATTTATTTACACTGATCAGAGCTCTTTTCATTTCGAGACATAAATCTTGCAATACATAGTAATATATTTGCAGTAATTTTCAAATCTGATTACATTATTAGTAACCTTGACCAATTAAGCTACTAAAGTACGTTTGGCGATACAAAAATTACAGTAACGAAGACATTGTCAAAGATGAAAGACTGGACAGTTGTCAAATACTGTCTGACATGTATTCTGCCGATTGTTAGCCATGAAAGGTAGATTTTTGAGAAGGGCAGATAGGGTTCTTGATTGTATACAGTGTCTAAATCCCCATGTTTGGTACTGTGATAGTGTGGGGGTGGTGCGGATTAGCCCAAATGAGAGAAAATCAAAGCAAAAAAGGGGAACCTGCTCAGAGCATGTTTTGTGCACCAGCACCAGTATTTATAGATTACATGTAATTTAGGGTCATAATTTATTAACTACACTAATATGAAATACAAGTATTGACATAAAAGGAAAATAGGATTTTTCATTAGTCTGTCATAATCTGACTTTGATGTCTACCCCCTATCCACATGTTTCAGAACCAAAGAAACTGTCCCCTGTCACCTTTAAGAGAATGGCATTTTTGAAACCCATGGAATTCAGTCAGTTTCATTAATATTATCAAGATAAATGTATTAGATATGTAATACAACCTTTTTTCAATAGATGTATCACATTAGTGTCACAACGGTAGACAACAGAATCAAAGGGGGTAAGCTATGCTTTAGTACTATGGAAAACCAGAATCTGGTCAAGTATCATAGTGACATATAAGTACATGTAAATCAGCTTAGTGGTTAAAATAATCTTATTAGGGGTACTTCATATACCGTGTATTCTTTTTACATAGATTACATGTAATTTTACATGCTCTACATGTAATTAACAAATTGTACTCAATTACAGGTCTCAGGTATAGTAGATCACATTTCTCCTCAGCACCATGATACATATTTATGACAAAATACTTGCAGATAGAGAAATAAGTCATTTTAGAGACATTTTGTACTAGAAAAAACACCGTTAAATTCATTTTCTCATTTATGGGTAGGTACTTCTAAACAAGCCACCTCCCTTTGACATTTGGTTGAATTACATGAATCTTTTGTTTTCACTATTAGGATGGAATATAATAGAATGTAAGAAGAGAACAGGTATTCAAAGTCTTGTTGGGGAGTTGTTTACTTGATAAGAACATATTTCAGGTCTATACATTTACAGTATATAAAGAAGTAGACAGGGAAGTGGGAAATTTTCGTGATTTTAAGAGGGAATTTGTCCTTTCATCTTTCTCTAATCCATCATTTTCTACACAGGTTCTCATGATTACATGTTCAGCATGTAGCACCACATACAAGGTCACTTTTACCATAGGAAACTCCTTATTATGCGTTTTTGTGGGACTGGTGTCTGTTACCACGAAAGTGTTCTAATAAAGAACGATGTCTATTATCATATTTTTAAATGAGGATTTATATATTATAAAAACCAATTACCATGAAAAAAATAATTCATGGTATAGCATGTAAAACTTCCGACTATAACTTTTAAATGGCATGACCTTTGCACTATATATTTTGGCAATCTATAACTCGTTCTAATTGTAACGGGGACCTTTACATATATTCCACAAACCGCATTTTATGCTAGCCTTTAATTACATGTGGTACGTTTACTATAGTAATTTCAGTACCAAAAAATGAAAAAAGCAATGCACGTGCATACACGCGCACACGAGCATGATTCCGCACTATTATTCTCTTTAGAGAAGTCGAGAGGCGTAGCCTTCATCGACTTCTCTTCGCAAGCATTCATGTTTTGATTCTGGAAAACGTGTAATTGCCGGAGTCGGTGACGGTTTATGCTTCGACCGACGTTTCGACTCAGATGTGCCTGGATTTACGCAATAGACAACTTGTTTTCAAACATTTAGCAGTAATGCACAAAACTGTCGCAAGGATATCAACACTTACTCGCTTTTAATCCATTTTCAACATTTCCCCTGTCCCGGGTTTACGTTAACTGGTCTTAGGAGCCGTCGCAATAGGGGACCAGTTAAGAGAAAGCAGGCTGACGTAAACAGAGTTGAGATTTAAATCCAGGACAGGGGACATGTTGAAAATGGATTAAAAGCAAGTAAGTTTTGATTTCCTTGTGACGGTTTTGTGTATTGCTGTTAAATCTTTGAAAAAAAGTTGTCTATTACGTAAATCCAGGCACATCTGAGTCGTCAACTCCGGCATTTACACGTTTTCCAGAATCAAAACACGAATGCTTGCGAAGAGGAAGTCGATGAAGGCTATGCCTCTCGACTTCTCTAAAGAGAATATATTCCGCACTTTTGTTGATATCACTCAACAGGCATTTGTATCATATACCCACAGTATGAATTTCATAACGTTTCCATTAACTATGTGACAGACTCGTGTTTTATATATTATGCACATATACATAGCAATGCATACTGCATGTGCATCTATTAAAGAAATTGAAACTGTATCACATGAATTATGAATTTATTCAACCAACCTGTACATGTAGTTTAGTGTATTGATTTTTAAATGGTCATTTGCTAGAAAGGTCCAAAGTTAGCCACAGGGCTCTAATTATATTCTGGTCATGGTCATTTTGAATCTTTTAATTCCATTGGTGTTTTAGTTTGTATTATGCTTTTTGGTTGGTTCTTGTGATTCCAACCAAAAGTTCTTTTGTGCTTTTGGTTCATACATTATCTAGCTTCTGAAAGTGTTGGACAGATTTCTCGAGTTTTGGTGACTAGTTTTTGAGTATATCTTATTCAGACCTTAAGACTGTGACGGTGTTTTCCATTTGCATGGTAAGTAATTCTTTGATACTAATGTTTAACATATTATCTAAATTATTATTAAATGTTAAACCTCTCAGTATGCACTTAATTCCTAAATTCACTTTTCCTGGAGTAAATGATTAGTGAGAGTGAGAATTTGAATATAAAGTTGTGTGTTAATAGTTAATTCATGGTGTCTCACTGTTTCATCTTTTAAAGTAAACCTACTAGATATCTACAAAGTAGTTCATTATTGATTTGTAGATACATGTATCAGCCTGTCAGTGTGTATACTATAAGTTCCATGACTCATTCCCATTGAATGACATGTATGTTATGATTTTATATATTGCATTAATCAATTATGTTCATATACTTATAAGGATGATTATTGTAAATATTTTATGATGAATATACCGTATCGGTCAATTTGACCGGTGGGCGTAAAAACAGGGCAACACAAAAGGAGTGCCTCTAAATCTTTGAAACTACGCTCATAAGATATATGATCTATATATCATATTTTTGGAAATTTTCTCTATTTTTAAACTATGTAAAATTCAGTTAAGTAAATTAAGCAATTAAATGCAGGCATTTCAAGTGAAAGATGGTTTCGTATAAATATGACGCAACGCTTTGTCGCAAGGCCATTTCCCCCTCGATACGATTTCTTTTATTTTCCGTATGAATGCACTATTTTTTATAGTTTTGAAAAGCATATATTCCCTGCTTTTAGAGCATATAAAAATTATTTTTAATGCGTGGCAAAGTTATAAGAAAATAGCAATTTTTTGCACTTGTACGCTTTCTTACGATTTTATTTCTCAATGTTTAAACAGATCGGCGTTTTACCAATATTCATAATTATATGGAAATAGGGAAAAGTAAATACAGCCTGTAAAAGTAGAGGAAATTTTCTTTTTGATGCGCCCTTATTCGTGTTATAATTCTTGGTAGTTTTTATATTACGATAAAATTAAATTTGGACATGCTGCACGGTTTTCTTTAAAATTAGCTACAAAACGTCGGCGCTGAAAGCGATCGACGCGTGTCGCACAATAAAGTAGTGCAAACTATTTGTATGCCCTCTATTGGTAATTGAGTACTTTTTGATACACTGAAACAATATACACATGTGTATGAAATAATCAGCCAGGTATTCTCTGCTTTTTAAAAAAGTATAAAACCATTATTGGTGAATAACAGTTACACCACCTACTTGTAACTCCATGAAAGAATGTTACATCGGTAGAGTGAATTAAAAAAAATAATTAGATACTTCAAATTCAGATATAAACGTTATGTAATATTTGTTCGGAATAGTAATAATTTTTTTTCTGCCAAACAAAGAAAAAAAAAAAAAAAACCAGTCTGCATATTTTATATACTTTTTTCCCCCTTGACCCGGATCGCGGCGGCAGGGTTTTCTGAAAGTGTGCTCGGGCAACACACGTGTTTCCGTTTCAACGAAAACAACACAGCGAACGCTTGTAATGTATTTTACATCTTGGAAACGACCTGATGTCAGACGAAGAAGCTACACTGGATCTCCTGTTGCAGGATGACCCAAACGATCATGCATTCAGTATAAACATGTAAGTTGATGTAACCACATAGGCCGACTAGAATAAAAGAACGTTCGTGTTTATGTTATGTCATGTTATGAAAAATTCACGATTAATATATATTAACTGCGATTTGATGCCATAATTTGTGGTTTCATGAAAGAAAATATTTATATATCTAAACCAAGTGTATAACACCCAATTGTTTATTAAGAGCTGAACATATCTGACATCAATTAATCTGTCCTGTCCCGGTATTAATCAGTCTGATTACCTCCCCTCTTGGCCATTTTTTGGTCTCTCCTTACCTGACGCGCGAGTGTAAGAAGAGGTCAGATTTAGTGTACGATGATAAGGGGATGGGGTGGTTTTAATCAGACTGGGCATTCATGACCGCTGGTGTGGAGGCTATTTTCCAAGATTTTTCTATGTTTATAAAGACTATCTTTCTATGAAAAGAAAACACAATCTGTTAGGAAAGCACCCTGCATGTTTTAGCCTGAATTTCTTCAGTATTTGTCCCCATGTATATGCTAAGCGTAATGCTAACACCTCCATCATGCATATATTTTTTTAATACGCACTCTGCTACAATCGCAATGTATAATGAAATATCCCATTCATTTCTAACACATGTATGTAATCCCTTACCAAATGGCACTTCAAATATAGGACATCTCTATCTTAAATTAAATATGACCAGTAATTCCATGCGAAACTGTCCCTTACTATCATGAAGCTTATATTTTGCGTTAAAACATAAACCAATAATTCTTAATTAACATTTGTAATTTTTTCATCTTTAAAAAGGTTAATGACATCCCAATATTTAGTGGAAAGCTTCCAGGTATCTTCCGCTAGTGACAGTCTACTGGCAAATTCAGACATGCATTGGAAGGATGCTGATGTAGATGACACAGGGGCACCTGATCCAAGAACTGTGGCATTCCATTCGGAGCAACAATCTGGCATTCAATTGGTATTACTCTTTGAGGTTGAATATAAGGTTAAATCCGTATACATTTGGTTAACATTCAAATGAATCCCGATAATACATTCACAAATGGAATCATGGCATTATGGTACACTGTTATGCATGTACCATTTTACTGTTTATCGTTGCATTATTAGATAAAACATGCAATACAAAAAGGAGACTAAAGACGGAAAATCATTATTCTGTTTCTAATTATAAGGTATGATAAGTGTTTAAATGCTGACAAATAAGATATGATGGCCAATACTGATTATTTACAATTTCCTTTCAGATATGGGACCCAATTATTCAGAAAACTGCAGCTTTTATGAAGCTGTTTTTGACAGAAGATTTGGTTTTCTTCATCTGTATTGCCACCAACCATTATGCTGAGATGGTCATATCTAGGGAGAAGGATTATCACGTTTTCAAAGGAAGTTCGAAGCCTGTCACTGAAGAGGAACTGTACAGGTATTACTAGTTTTAAAGTACCGATATTGTAACAATGATTTCCAGTTTAAAACGAATAATAAAATGCATTTTAATAAGATTACCTTTACCAAAATTAATCTGGCTGTGCATCTAACACATTTATTAAATGTGTACTACAATTACCCCTGATAAAATTTCACAAGTAATTAAACGCATAGTTTTCAGAGGTCCTTGATTATAGAAAACATTTACAGAGCCAATTGAATATTCAAAATACATCAGTATTTGGAGCGAAGTATAAAGAAATATCTTTTTTTCAAGATATTTGGGCATTATCTTATGCATGTCTGCTGAGAAGTTCCAGTCGATAGACAAATATTGGTCAACGCATGCACCTATCGAAACAACCCAGTATCAAGAATTATGTTTAGAAATAGGTTTTAAGAAGTTGAATGCAGGGTGAAGATAACGAACATTGATCAATTTCATAACTCCTACAAGCAATACAAAATAGATAGTTGGGCAAACACGGACCCCTGGACACACCAGAGGTGGGATCAGGTTCCTAGGAGTAGTAAGCATCCCCAGTTGACCGGTCACACCCGCCGTGAGCCCCATATCCTGATCAGGTAAACGGAGTTATCCGCAGTCAAAATCAGTGTGCCAAGAACGGCTTAAAATCGGTATGAAACACGTCAGACAGCATTTGACCCAATGCGAGGTTGTATTGACGAACTAGATCGTTATCACGACCATAGAATTTGCGAAATGCTGACTTCAATCGAGACTGTTGAAATCCCTGTACCATCAACTTGTTTGTCAGTAGCTTACCTCGATTTAAAAACTGACTATACCCAGAACAAGCTCTTGCATATCGAATCAGTTGAGATATATAAACACCATATGCAGGTGATAATGGAATATTGCTGCATAAATGTGGAAAGTTGACGATGGAGAAGCTGAAATCATTCCTAATTGAATATAAGAAGAACATTTTTTGTTAAATATAATGCAAGTATATTTAAATTTAGTGATTGAAAGTAAGTACTTGAACATTCGTATACATGATGTACTAATCATCATGCAATGTAATTATGTTTAAATTGTGTCGAATGGATGTAGAAAAGCAAAATATGGTCAAAATTATATGAGTGTTGTTACTAAACAACCAAAATATTTGTTTGTCAATAAAATTGATTAATTTGACTGTGATGCTTTTGGAGTATTTTAAAAGACACATCAGCTCATACATTTAGAATTTCCTATTTTTGACTCGAATCTAGTGAGAGGGGTCGTAATATATATATATATATATATATATATATATATATATATATATATATATATATTCCAGAGAAAAAAGACTGCAAAATTATGCACTTAAAAATGACCTTTGACCCCGTATAACTCTTTGGGGTCATGGGATAACATGACAAACTTTATAGAAAAACTCCCCTTTTCAATTCTTAACAAAATTATATGTCACATGCCTACCTAAAATGGCGATACATGCAGATGTAACTCGATTTAAAAATATTGTCATTTAGTCTTTGAAAACCTCTAAAATGTGCCGGTAGAGAAAGGGTTAAAGGAATGGGAGATTTGAATTTGTATATTTCATGTAATTGAATTATCTCCCTTTGATGATGATATCTATATTTATATTATACCCCAAATATTTAATATTTGTTATTTATTACAGGGTTTTATTATCCTTTATCTTATTGATCCATAATAAAGATATCGTCTTGTTGAAATGAACCTGAACAGCGTTAGTGTGGTTGTCAAGTCAACACAAGTATGTTACAACTATAAAGAAGTTATAGTGATTTTAAATTCGTCCAATCAGAAATCCACACACGTGCATGTACGTTTTACCAAGGCACATCTAAGACCTTAATATAAAAAAACGTTATCGCCCTTAAAAAATGAACATTTGAAAGACATTGCATGCGCATGCGCGTGCATGTTGACATTTTGTTATTATACTAATATATAAATCCACATATCAATTACCTAGGTTGTGAATATCAACTCATTCGCTTCATTGATAATAGAGTTATAAACGTTTTAGTATAATCCAATCAAAAAGAAGCGCAGATTAGTAATTTTGATCATGCAAATCAGTTAAGGGTTTCAATATCTACCTATGATATAAATATCAAACCATTTCAATGAGCAACACAAAAGTTACACTGATTACAAAGTTAGTGTACGAAAAATGTGATGAGTATTATAGTCGTATGTTTGGGGCCCACTATACAATGGCCTATTGTAAGGGAGGCAATGAACCTATTGTATTGGGGGACAATGGTGTGGTATTGATGAATACCTGATCGATGATCTGAGATCTTGTAATACAAAGGGTGATTGTGTTTAGGAGACAAAAGAGGTTAATTGACTCTGAACTTAAAAAGAGCAAGAGAAAGGTTACCTGAGTGAAAAATCAATACGGTGTGAAAGGACACCTGTCCTTTAAATTCAGTCTTAAAAAGAGCAAGGGGAGGATACCAGGGTAAAAATAATCTACATAACAGACACATTTTGCTGTTTCTCAAATAGATGTTCACAATAAAGAGAGAAAGAGACAGATGCATAGCAAACCGTTTTTTATGCTTTTAAAATGAACATTACTCCCTCCCTTTTCTTTGATTAGATGTGATCTCAGTAATCACGTGTATAATTTGTCATAGAACATTACTGAAAAAATTTAAATCCTCACTCTTTGATAGACACTTTCGCCATAACATCATGATGTCCTTTTCAGACCCACAAAACCAAAATCAAATGCAGACAATCAGATTTCTGCAACGGGGTGCCTGTGTCAAGAAAGTCGCATCGTTTTCCATTCTGACGCAAATTCGTGTAAATTTTGTGAAAAACATTATCTTTTGCGCAATGAATTTGGTCATGAAAGAGATTGAGTCTTTGAAGGCAAACAGAAGAGAACAGAAGAACGATGTCTGTGCGACTTTTTAAGCCTTTGGTAATTGAACGATATGTTAAGATTTCGGAATGGAAAAATGAACCTAGAGTTGATCTCAGGGAATGTCAACTTTCCAAAAAAAAAAAAAGAGTTACCGACGAAAAAAGGTATTAGTCTGAAGTTAATTCAGTTCAAAACCATGCTGCCAGTGATGGAAAGAATTCAAGATACCCTTAATCAGAACGAAGCGCAAAGTTGGCATCTGGGGTATAACGTGTATGTCCGTGTGAGGGAAGACAATCCTTGCGTTGATGTTCGTCAATATTTGAAACCAAATGAAGATTCGGACATAGTTCCTACAAAAAAAGGACTCTGCTTTCGTCCAATGGAGTTCAAAATTTTCAAAGATTTGTTGCTGGACATTGAAAACTGTCTTCCGGAATTGAGATACGTAGAATGTTGTTCGGAACGTGATGATCATCAGAATCAAATGATAATGCTTCAATGTAACAATTGCAACCCAAACGAATATACAAAGTATTAATATTAAAGAATTCAGTGATAAAAAAATAATTTTGATTATCTTATCTTCATGTATGTAAAGGTAGAGTCTAGTTAAAAAACCCAACTTTTTACAATATTTTACATTTATTCGTGTTCTTGATTACTTTACTCCATTTATATCATTTGAATTTCATGTAGTTAATGTTTGTATGATATCGTGCAAGTTTTATAAAATGAAATGAACAAATCTTGTATTCATAGATTTAGAGCACTACAGTTTTTTTGTGATTGGTTGTCATTTGTGCAAAATTGATTTTTTATACACAAATCACCGACATTACTCTATAATTACATGTATCAGTAAGATACATATCAAGTTCTGTCATTCATTCCATGGAGACTTGCCGAAGCACGATGTCTTCTGTGGTCTGCAGGTGTAATATGGTGGAAACGGAGGTATCTCCTAGTTTTTCCTTAAGTGATATCAGTGTTAGTTCCGTAGAATGTTTGCCGTCCATATCATGGGAAATGGACTTTAATGCTGACAGAGTAAACTGTTTTTCCTGCGGAATAACTCTGAAAAACTGGGTCTATTTAGATGACGCCTACGATGAACATCTGTACATCTCAAAGAATTGCACCTATGTCAAGATGGCTGAAAGGTGCTTCGAAGATAGTAGAAAAGAAAGTGATAATAAACAAAGAAAAAAACAGACATAAAAACATTCTGTTGTACTATGTGTGTGTGTTAATTTTTTATGTAATGAATGGTTTGCATTTTTTATAATGTAAATGATTAGTAAAATAAAAAGAATGAAAGAGTTTTTCTTTCTTTTTTTTCCTTTGAAATAATTTAAATGGTTGTATGCATGATCTATTAATTATCTGAATAATTTCCCATTATAACTTCATACAGTCTTTGGGTATAAATACGTTTTACCTAGCAAATAATATTTCATTTTAATGTTAATCCTTGGAAGTAAAGAAGGTATGGAACAGTATTTGAAAAAATATGGTATGATCCGCGTCACATGGGATCGTTTGCCGGTGCATGCATACTATATCAAGTAGTCAAAAAAGAGGGGAAATATGGCATCGGATTACATCGAATCAAGAAATTTTTACAAAATCAGGATGGCTTTTCACTGCAAAAAAAAAGTGAGACGATGAGTATTTAAAAGAAGACGAGTGATAGTACATGGGATAGACTATTAGTGGGAAGCGGACTTGGCAGACGTGCAAAACCTGCCAGAGTACAATAACGGAATTAAGTATCTGTTAATAATCGTTCACGTATTTTCCCGATTTCTATGGGTGAGAACATTGAAAAATAAGAAAGCTCAGACAATCATCGATGCATTTAAAGACGTTCTGAATTGTTCTCGGCATCCCAAGGCTATTTGGACTGATAAAAAAGGTTCAGAATTTTACAAGTCGGACTGATAAAGGTTTAGAATTTTACAACAAATACTTGAAACGGTATTGGAAAGAAAAAGGCATCAACATTTTTTATGCCTTGAAAGAGACCAAGGCCAATTTTTGCCGAAAGATATATTCAAACATTAAAGAAGAGACTGTATCGATATTTTACTCATACCCCAAAACACAAGTATATAAACATTTTACAAGACGGGGTGATGTCTATCAACGAAACACACAATCGTTCCCTAAACGGAAGAACCCCCGCCTCGGCCAACATAGAGAACGAGTCCGAAGTGAGACTAGACTCGTAATTATTTAGAAACAAAGTCCAGAAAAAAAATCAAACATCAAAAAGTCGTCCAATCGAAAACGCTCAGTGTATACCTTTAAGGTGGGCGATCAAGTGCGCATTTCTCACCTGAGACGCCAGTTTCAACGTGACAATGATCAGACTTTCACCGAAGAAATATTCATCGTCAGTGATCGTTTCGTTTCACAAAGTATTCCTCTCTACAAGATAAAGGATATGATGAACGAACCCATTCAAGGTAGTTTTTATGCCAGTGAACTTCAAAAAGTATCCAAAGAACTCAATGGAGAATCGAGAAGATAATCAGAAAACGGAAAGTCCGCGGAAAACCGGAAGTGCTGGTTCGGTGGTTAGGCTGGGCCAAGAAATTTGACAATTGGATTCCAGAGATGGACGTAAAAGACATTTGAAAATCGAAAATTGTTTCATTTTAGGGAACGATGTCACTGCGGATGGTTCTCAAGTCTTCGGACAGTGTGGTCACTCATTCCGATAATAAGCCATGGAATTTTAGAGTACGTCTCCCCAGATCCCTACTCCTAACGAGTCAAAATGGACGGTGGAAATGACGGAATTTTGAAATAACAATATCGGAAAATTGTCGAATAAGGAAATATGTGTCTGTTCCTCGATTTGTGACGATAGCATTATAGGGGAACAACAAGGTTCTCTTCTCCGGCATATGTATTTAACAAATGTTGAAAATCATATTTTTCTTCGTCCCTATCGCATACCTTTACGCATCAATGATCTTACCGACCTGCACATCTATATAAAGGACAGAAACGGCGGAGACATGTCATTGTTAACTGGAGATTAAACTGTAACACTCGTGTTTCGACAGATGTGAAATCATGTCTGGACCGACTTACATTTCTAATCCCGCTCTATGGCAACAATTTCATCACACCGATGACGGTAAAAACTTTTTTATCCTAATGATTCGACGTAAAACACAGAAGAGCTGTGGAATACTCAATAGAAGAAGGGCATACATGATTCCGGTTCGACCTCCCTCGATACCGAAACCGGTCATTGCTACTGGTGTCACACCGGTAGCGGCCGAACAAGGAGAGCTCTATCCGAATTGGAAGAAACCATGCGTAACGCGGAACCCCAAATGCCCCTGAAAACGAGTATAAAGAGAAGGAAAAAACAATCGGTTACCATACGTTCATCAAACTCCAAAGGGAAATGACGCTTAAAGAAAAAAAAAAAGCAACGACGACAGAGGATCAACTCGTTAAAAAAAAAGTAAAGGGAAAGAAGACCTCAACAACAAAGAAAAGCAATACCGCTAGCAAGAAAAATTCTAATCTCGAAGGAACTCCCATCATTTAGGAACTCATGTCTTACTTAAGTAAAGGATATAAGCAAACAAATGTCCATTCTGTGAGAGAAAGAACTGATCGACACCCGTAGGACCTCGATCAGTTCTTTCTATCACAGAATGGACAGTTTGAGGCTTATATCCTATTTAAAACATTACATCTTTTGTTCTAAAAATGGAAAGTCTCAGGTAAACCCATTGACAATGATAATTATGAATAAAGCTATTTTTGAATAGTCTGACAATATAACCTGTCTTGTGTAGAAGGCTGTTTCTTTTGTTCACTTATTGGACAGTGTCAGGTAAGGAGTCTTCTACTACAGGTTTTAGATTCACTCACTCTATAGTACTGAGCCATAACAACATGTCTTCCTCTGATGGGGAGAGCATTTTCATTGCACAATCAAAATTTAAGTATTTTAATGAAAGTACTGCAAATATTATCTTAATGAGTGTTATATTCTGGATATGGAAGGTGAGAAAGTTATGGAACCAAATTTTGATTTGAAAAGCATTGTGTTTTCGAATATTTGGATGTCTTTCAAATTTACGTTTGGATGTGATATAATAATGGCCAATGGAATTTAAAAAAATGTGAATTTTAAAGTTGAAGCAGAGAATTCTACTTAAGGGAAATATCAGTGATTTTTCCTATATCTGTGTTGTTTCTTACTTGTAGGGAATTTAAAATTAAATTTGTATCTCTTTGACAAACGTATTGTCTTTCTCTTATTTTCAGCCTACCTGTTGACGTCTAATAAGTTATTGGTTTACCTGGCACTGTCCAATAAGTTGACAATTACTGTCCATTATTTTTAAGAACGAACAGTATCTGTCCATTCTTAAAAATAATGGACAGCATTGTCAACTTACTAGACACCTACAGGTAACCTTTTCATTATAAGTGGACTTTCTTCTATATAACAACCTAAAAAGACAAAGGAGTGCGTAACAAAAATGTTTTAAGTGAACTGAACACGACGATGGCCGAGCCGTCAGAATTAACCCTCTTTTCTGATCCGTCCAATCAAGTACCGATTCATAAAATTTATTTCTAGGAAACCAGACCCATTTCGTCTTTTGACTTTGATACTGCGCCTCTAGAATTTTCCATTCCTGGAAATGGCGGAGAATATTTGGATCTTAGAAAAAGTCGACTCTATATCAAAGCCAAAATGACCTAGTCTGGCCGATGCGAAAAAGACGGACATCGTCAATTTACCTCTTCAAGCTCTGTTTTCTCAGATCGATGTCTACATGAGCGGAAAATGCGTTTCTCAAAACGCCAACAATTATCCTTGGAAAGCTTATCTGAAAGTACTTTTGTCTACCGGAATAGGTGCTTCGAACTCACAAATGCAGACTCAGTTATACTGGCCCGATGGAGAAGGTTTAGGGGATCCGGACGCGGCAGCGAGAACGAATATGTATCTGAGAAAAAGATACGTATTCACGCAACTATCGAGGTCTTTTGATCTCGAAGGCCCCCTGTACGTGGATAGTTTTTATCTCGACAAGTATCTGATCAATGGAGTGGACATTCAGCTCAAGCTGTTTCGATCCAAGAACGAATTCGTCGTGATGAGTAAGGAATTCTCACCGAGCTACAAAGTCACCATTTTAGAGGCCATATTTAAGGCTTGCAAAGTCAAAGTCGACAGTTGTTATTCAAGTGAATCATTCGAATGCCATCCTCAAGTCATCGGCGAGGTATAATTACCTCAAAACCGATGTCAAGATGACCACCATCTCAAATAAAACCAGCGAGTTTTACGGGGACGATGTCTGGAACGGAAAGAGACCTTCTAAAGTGTTTATCACTTTCGTCAAACAGTTGCCCGTAAACGGTCCCTACCTCCTCAATCCCTTTAACTTTGAACACTTTAATTTATCGGAGATTTTCTTATATGTCAACGGAGAACCGACACCAGTTCATCCCATGAAGTTAGACTTTGGGGATAACAAAAATTACGTTACCCCTCTCTGTAACCTGTGCCAATCCTCTGAGAAGTGGCTTAAAGACAGAGTCTAGTCATCGATCGAGATAAATTTGCAGCCGGATACGCGATTTATGCCATTGATTTCGTCCACATCTACCTCGGAGACGGATATATAAATCTGATTCACCAAGGAAACGTCGGAGTATACGCTCGTTTTTCTCAACCCAAACAACGACCATCAGTGCAATAGCCTACTGTGAAAGTCATGGACTTCTTCTCGTCGACAGTACCAGAGAAGTGAGACAATTGTAAGAATAGAAAATATAAGAAATGGATGACAACGAGATGCTTCGTATTGTCAATTTACTTGGGAGCCTTAAACCGTTTTCTCGAGGAATATATGCCTACAACTCTTTACCCGTTCGTGTGACTGAGTTTCCTTCTGCCCTTGTATGCAACACAGATCCCTTGGAAGAAAAAGGTAGTCAATGGATTGCATTTTGGTTCAAAAACGGAACCGAATGTGAATTTTATGACAGCTTTGGCAAGTTACCAGAAGACTATGACATTCGATTGAGAGAATTTATTGAGAGAAATAGTTTTGCTTGTGTGTATGATAATGTTCAAGTGCAATCAGAATCGGCGTTCACTTGTGGTTTTCACGTTTTAATTTACCTCTATCGTCGTGCTCAAGGATTGTCAATACAAAACAGTCTTAGAATGTTTAACAGTGTTGAGTCAGACGACTTTGTGCGCAATTTTGTTTTGAAAAAAAGTAATAATCAGAAAGATAAGTCTCTAATACCATTACGAGTTTTGATGATCAAAGAAATGATGATATTTGAAACCAGTTCCCGGAGACCTGAATCTCCGGAGACCTGGACCCCGGAGATCTGGATTCCGAAGAGAACCCCCCCCCCCCCCCCCCCGCGCCGGGCATCCCCGGTGAATAAGAAGAGGTTTAATAGGAGTATCAGCATAACTTATTAGAAATCTTTTTTTTATCAATGTTTGCAGTAGATCGAAAACTATATATGAGTGTTATATACGTGTATATGTAGCTTGTAGATATAGAAAATAAAATAAAGTTTCTATCTTTAAAAAAAATGTTTCTTTATGTGTGTGTACGAGCGCGCACGCGTGTGAGATTTTGAGAGAGTAATCAATATCAGTCGTGTGTAATTTTTATTCTTCTCTTTTTGAAAAATCATAATAAAGAAGCGATAAGAAAATTATTTTCATTTCTGTTCGGGCCACGAAAAGGTTCGGAATGAAATTTAAAACCCCCACTTCATTTGCCGTCATAGGAAGCATTATGTCGGGAAAGACACATTTTGTGTGGAAATTATTAAAACATGGGGTGAGATGTTTGATATTCCACCCAGTAAAATTATTTATTGTTACATGGGAGATCAACCGATTGTGAACGAAATGAAGGAAACTTTATCCGATTTCGATACGTGTAGAGGTCTACCTAGCAGAGAGGAAATCAAGGAGTGGTCTGAGGATTTCCTCACACGGTCATCATTTTAGACGACATGATTCATTTAGTGACTAAAAGTACTGATGCTCGTCATCTCTTTTAGACTATAGTGTCACATTCCAAGCTAACGGCTTTTCTGCTGTCTCAAAACCTTATTCCCCCGGAGTTTATGCCAAAAGCATCTTACTTAATTGTCAGTAATTATTTTGTTTAAGAATGTGAGGGATAATCGTCAGATAATTACCTTTGGTAGTCAAGTTTTTACGGGGCGGTCGAAATTCATGTTGGACGCCTATGCCAAGGCCGTTAGTCGTCCTTACGGATACATTCTGGTAGATCTAACCAATCACTGTCCGGAAGAGAGACGTTTACGAACCAATGTCTTACATGTACCAGATGAAGAGGAAACGGTGGTTTATCGACCAAAATAAATAAAGAAGATTATACGGGAACTCGATCATTCACGGAATCATGTCGCAAAGAATAGGACGTCAGAGGGTATTTCTTCAGTTTTTATTTTCCGCCGATAAGTCGCAAATGAAGAAAATAATCAAAATGACTTCCGATGATCAGTTAAATGCCTTCAGGGAGATAACTCTAAATATTTACATGGGACATTTGAGCGTTTCCGATCATTACCGAACAAAACTCAAGAGATACAAAACTCTCATTCAGTCTCTGTGACCGCGGAGTGAGCAACATCCGCATTAAACGATTACTACAGAAAAACGAAGAAGTGATTCCCTTGATTCTCAAACCCTACTAAAAGAAGAAAGAAAACCTTCTTGTGATCAAGGTGTGAATACCGAAGAGACAATGTCAACGATTTTCGATCAAAAGGAGGATAAATCCGAACTCATTCAATCTGGATCTGGTCTGATTTACGTGGGAAACGGGAAGAGAAAAGCGACCTCACGGCCTGGCGTACGTGCACCTAAATAGAGGAAAACAATGTGGTTGACATTTTAATCATTCAAAAGGAGAAACTATGAAATTGATAAAATTGTTTTAAAAAGAATAACAAAAACTCACTTTGGCAATGTATTTCATTTTATTGTAATGCTTAATATCCTATAATTGTTCACTGATTCTATGAAGAAAATAAATGTGATATAGTGTAAGCTATGGGTTTTTTATTTATTTATCTTTTTTTCCCCCTATCATTCAATAACCGTAGGGAAGCGTTGTCAAATTTGGTTTTGTGTACACTGCTGCATATTTTTTTTTTATTTCTTCTTGGCAATAGAGTTCACTGTGAATTTTTTCTCGACAGATTTTGTTGGATTGACAGTGTGGTAGTTACCCATCATATAATCCTTGCGATTAAACATGGCGTCTCTCATACTGGCCAAATTTATGATCGACGAGTTGATGTAATTCAATGAAAACCCCTTGACTTTGCATACTTCTTTTCCCTTGAACGTTTTATAAGCATAGTTTTTGGGACCGTTACAGACAAACTGTTATCCAGTCGTCCTCACTTATTTCATTCGTGAGTTCCCCGAGATAGTCCCCGATGGCAGGTTATAATTCCCCCTCTTTCTGCGTATAGATAACAGAGTCTGTGTCCCAATATAAAACGCGAGTTTGCAGTAAATCTAGTAACTCGTATAACTTTAGACGCTCCCAGCAGGTGGTAAATGATGCCAGAAATACGTTGGTGTGACCAGGGTAGCACATGTTCTCCGAGATTTGTTTTGTTGAGAGCATGAGGCGATTATCATTCACGACGTTAAAATATTGTATTTCTATTGTCGGATTAGCCATCTGTTCAAATAAAACATAAGTTTGACTGTCGTGTAGAATCTGCGTCTTACAGAAATTCATTCTCTGTCCAAATTTCCTTCAGAAACTATTCAAGAGAAGCTTTGCTAAACTACAAAGTCCCGGGTTGTATTCGATATTGTTGGGGTTTAAACGAATGCCTTCTTTTTGCTCGTACATCGCGATATATCGAGTGAAGTCTTCGTCCGTCTTGATTCACTGGGGTCGTCCGCTGGCCTATTGTTTTATTTTTAAAGACATATTTATGTATGGGGTAAAGAGTCCCCCAGTCTTGATTGAAGAGTCATACTGTATTGTTTCTCTCCAATAATATATTTCATAAATCTTGAGAATTTTATACCCCTTTTTGATGGGTTTTAGACGTTCCGGTGTGCAGTACGTACCCGTCAGTGCTCTGTCTGCGTCCGAACATTTACAAGTTTCCTGCTGTTGGAACTCTACACACTTTCGGCAAAGAGGGAACGTTAGTTTACCCTGTGACCGGTAACCCAACACTGGGTGAAAAAGTCGTTTGGGTAGCAATACTTTTACCTTGGCTAGTCCGAAATTAGTTGAGATATCGTCAAAATCGCGTGTAATGATGTCGGGATGTCCGGTCGGATATCGGGCTGTCTTGTTCACAAAAGGATACAGTAAAATCGACATATTTAATTTTTGTTCCCTGTGATACTCTCTTGTAGAGTATACAATCGTTTGTACGTCCACCCATTAGACTGTCGCGGGGGTTGAGACGATCGACTAGATCCAGTTTATCGACAAAGGCTTAGGCATCGGGGTCCTCCCGAATCATTTTGTCGTACTCGTGTTCCCAGATGACCACGAGTTTCATCCCCTGTGCTTTCAATTTTCTTTCTTTTTGTTGTGTTCTTAAAAACAAAGCTAAATCCGTGTACTTAGAGTTGGGTAGGAGAATGCTGTTCTCATTTTTGTAGCAAACGGGACATCCGTGAAAAAGACATCAGTGGAATTCATAAGCAGTTCCTGCGTGATATTCGGAAGTCGGTGCCATAGCCATCGATTCGATATCGCGTTTCTGGAACTCGGTATTCTCACCTTCCGTTTAGTGCGTGACAAATATTCAAATGATGTTCGTTTACTCGAGCACGATGCATCAACAATTCAAGCCATGCTATAGATTTTTTGCTGAATGGTACGTGAACCTGATATCCCTTTGCCGGCGGTCGTGCAATGGGTGACCAGACAAAGACTTCCTTAGCGATTTTGGGATTGATTTTTTTAAAATTCGTCCAACGTTATCCACTGATCACCGTAGTAGACCGTTGTTTTTCCATTTTGTTTTCTATCCTCGAACCAGATCTCTTAGTCGTTTTTCTTGATGAGAAATTGTCAATGCTCTTCAAGGAATTTCTGTTTAAAAACATTCATGCAAAAAGAAGCTATGGTACTGGAGTCGAATGCGTCCACAGTACAACCTCCGCCCCTGTCCGTGGCCTCATGAAGACGTTGTCAACATCATTTCGACAGTACTTGACCATTTCATCATTGAAATCAAATACTTCTCTGTTGTCATTTTTTTTTCTTGATACCACTTGTAGAATTTCTTGCGACCTTCCATGGACATACCATCGGGTCCGTGTGTTTCGGGCGGCGTAATTCAAATTTTCCAGACAGGTAAAAATAAAATGGGGATTGGCCAAGGATTCCATTTGAAATGCAGCAGGTAATTTGGACAAGGCCATGGGTAAAAAATTGAACTCTAATCTGTAAAGTATTCATGTCAAACATTTGAATTTTACTACCACTGTAAATGATACAAGAAGGACGCGAAGCTTGTGATAGTAGGTACTGTAGTAGAAATTGTCCGTCGTAAGACAGGTTATGAAGCATGACCGTATAACCTCTGTGTTTTTCGTAAAATATCCAGTAACCCAGATCGCACAGAGTCCTTAACACGCGTTCTCGGAATCCACACTTTCCGACGCAGGGGGAAATGACATATCGTTTGGTAATTTTATCTCTTTTAAAACAGTTAACGCATCGATCCCCGCAAACCTCGCATGTACTCTGAGGTGTGACGTCACAGTCCTTGCACTTTACGCAGGCGGTCTGGCAGACGGCTAGGACGACAAAATGCCCCGATTTTCCACAGTGAGATTGAAAACAATGTTGACATATACGACAATCGGAACAGGCCTTTTCATCTTGTCGACAACGAACACAGTGCTCGTCGAGACGTGGTGCGTATCCCCATTCACACCGTGCTTTTTCGTCCTTCTGTGACGCTTCTATGTCAGCAAAGATATAACGGCGCTGATCATTGTGTGGAGGGTAACTTCTCGCGTAACAGAGCTGATCTGCTTCAACGTACTGACCACAAGATTTGCATGTAAAGTGACCACACTTATGTTCCTCTGGTTTCATCTCCCATCGCTCTACGGTCTTGTGACAGGTCGGACATTTGTAAATCAGCTCACATGCTATGGTTCCATTTTTTGTGCGAGTTCTGTTTCTCATGTAACACTCCATAGACTTACAGGTTCTGTGACAATACTGGCAAACACGTGGCTGTTAACTTAGGCAGTTATTGGACAAACAGACATTACAGTGATTTGTGCAACAATGTCTTTCTTTGTGTTCATATGGTTTAAGACACGATGTGCAGAAATACGAACTTGCAAAAAACCCACTGATCGTAACGATGGCATGAAAATGCTCAGATTCCCTCTCCACGTGATATAAAAATATTGTTTTCCTCTCCTGATCGCTGTCTTGACTGACGTGCGAAAACTTATTTCCGAGAGCAGAGCTTACAACATAAATATTTACGTAAAGATAATCCTCTAAGCTGGTGATTACTGCATAGGATAAGGGCTGATCATCGACTATACCCAGGGAATGGCATCCTAAGCTGGTAAGATTGTTTTGTTTTCTACGAGTATTTTTACGTATATGTCTATAGTACCAGGTGGGGAATTTCTGAAGTTGAATTAGAATTTCAGCTGTGGAGAGGGTGGGATGTAAAGCTTTCGCTTTCTTATATTTGTCTGTACTCATTTTACATGCACTGCTAAAGGCTACCAGTGCAGTTCTTACCAGACATAAATTATCGGAATTTCTACTATGCACGATTGCCTTTTTTCGATAACGGATGCATGATGGTAGCCTTCTTCTTGCCTTTACCACCTCGTGGGTATTTGATGGCACCAATGTCTATGCGACAGGTGGAGTAAACGGAAGATCCTCGTTACTGTTTAAAACATTCTCTGTACTTTCCATCATGACTTCGGCGTTCACCTCGTCGACGGGACGACATGCAACATAAATAGGCAAGTCAACATTTGCGTTGTGAATGTCTGCTCTCATGATGTCACCGGGGCGAAGGTCATTTTTAACGCTATCAATCATATTCTCATATGCGTTCTTGAGAATATCTTTGACTTCGTTCATTTTCTTTTTTTTCGTGGAAAAAAATTGTTGTTGAACGTCATCTGATAATTGATGTCAACAGCCTTCATATTCTTTAGGGACCTTTCGTTTATTAACTTGATGTTGTAGTCATTTTGTCCAATACTAACTTGATTCCTGATGAGATTGTTCATGGTACGTAAATAGTCCTCCAAGAATAGATTTTCAATTTCGCGAAAACTGAAATCGGCAATGTCGGAAAAATCATTCCATTTGGCGACACTGTGGTTCATTAATAACGAATGATCTCTGTGAAATGTAGAATCTGCATTATCATCGAAAACATTCGTTGCACCACAATCTTCTTGACCCACATGACAACTATCATTATGGCTACTTGGAAGATCACTCCAACTCATGTCCTCAATCTGTTCATATAAATTATTTTCTCGAACATTCGACCTAGATAAAGATATAACGAATAATTTGCTATTCGATTATAACATTGAATTAATTATTTAATTTGAAAAGTATTAGAATATCAAAACTATGATAAATATCAATTTTGTATTAATGTTTATCATTCTATCAATATTCTGAGTGTTCTGGGTTTTATTAGCATTATCATTTTCTTTCATTTAAAAGAAAAGAAATCGAATTCAATGTAAAATATCCCTGTCCAGATCATTACTTCTATCATTTTTTAAAATTATATTTGAACCAATGTGAATAAAAGAAGTAATGGAAAACGTATTTTATACGTATTTTCACTTTTTGTTTAAAAATAATTGTGCACACAAAATATCTCTCTCTCTCTCTCTCTCTCTCTCTCTCTCTCTCTCTCTCTCTCTCTCTCGAGCTAACTATTCAGAAAGGTAAGCATGTCAATACATTCAAGCGAAATAACGAGGGAAACCCTAATAAATGAATGAGAGTTATATTTCCTTCCTCGCTATTAAATGTATGGTTAACATATCAACGGGTGGGGGGGGGATCAAAGAGCAAAACTTTGTCTTTTTGTTTTTTCGATGTATATTAGGTTTTATAACATTTACATACCTGGTGTTGATATTTTCAAGCAATTTCTCATCATTTGTCAAACTGTCGTTTGAATCAAATATTAGATGACAAAATCACCACTGAAACATTTTTGAAAAACGATCGGCAATAGAATATTAGTTTCTCAACGATATACGACATGTAAAACACTGTATCTTGGAACTATACTACTGAAAAAATTAAAGTCCTGACTCTTTATATTTTGCTCATTGGGCGTTACCTGTGATCCGCAAAACATATTTTATCATAATGATGCAAGGTGAAGACAACGAACAGTGATCAATCTCACAACTCCCACAAGCAATACAAAATAGATAGTTGGGCCAACACGGACCCCTGGACACACCTGAGGTGGGATCAGGTGCCTAGGAGGAGTAAGCATCTTCTGTTGACCGGTCACACCCCGCGTGAGCCCCACATCCCGATCAGGCAAACGGAGTTATCCGCAGTCAAATCAGTGTGCCAAGAACGGCTTAACAATCGGTATGAAACACGTCAGACAGCATTTGACCCAATGCGAGGTTGTATTGACGAACTAGATCGTTATAACGACCATAGAATTTGCGAAATGCTGACTTCAATCGAGACTGCCGAAATCCCTGTACCATCAACCTGCCTGTCAGTAGATTACCTCGATTTAAAAACTGACTATACCCTGACTATACTCTTGCATATCAAATCAGTTGAGATATATAAACACCATATGCAGGTGATAATGGAATATGCTGGAATTGATAGAAAGGAGTGGCGAGGATAAAATCATTCTCAAAAAATATTATTCGTTAAAATAAAAATTAATAAACCATCAATTCCATTAAGCCTCGCCCACTTGATTTTTATTACTATCATTTCTTTGTATTGAAACACAATTACCAACCAATAAATCTAAATTGCCAAAAAGTGATTATACACTTTACAAAAATAAAAAGTTTTCCTTATGTTTTGATAGGTCTTAACCTATTCAAACAAAAAGAAAATATATAGGTCACATGTTTTTTTCCTTTTCATTTGTTTCATCTCTTTTTCGTTCTCTGTCTCTCTCAAGAAAACGAAATCACCCGTGAAATAAATCACAAACATAATGTTAGTTAAAATTCAGTAAAAAAAAAAATGAGATCTGGAAAATGGAAGAAACAAAAATTAATTTCATCATTTAATTGATCCGATTGCATTTTCATGATCATTATCATCTTATAGCTGTCCTCAGAAAAGTACTTTAAAACCATAATTAACGGCAATAACCAACAAAAAAGTTGTTTTTAAAAAAATGACAAACAGTGATCGGGTCTATCCAGACAAATCTCATAATTCTGTAGTAATTCTCTCGCGTCCATTTAACATTTCGCAGATCTGATCAAAACGTTAAAGAACAAAATAATTTAAAAAAAATAAAAGATTACTCACGCTTGTTCATGACTGTTTCGAGTAATCACGCTATTGTCAATGATTCTAAAGTAATAAATATTATCTTGCCACTTCAAATACGATATAGTGTGCGTTTTCCAATGAATCAAATTGTCATCTGTATCACGTGTCATGCAGTTGGTCAGGTAGAAGTTACGATACCAAGGAATGTTAGTTCGTGCAAAGTGCACGGATTAGAATTAGTGCGATCATGCGAAACAAAAGTTTGGGTGTTCTCTTCCGATCGACTCACAAATTAGACATCAGATTTAACATAATTTTCTTACAATACTTAAAAACATAAATACCTTGACAAAGGAAATGTTGATGGGTATACTGCAACACAATTTCCTTTATTTTGTACATGCACAATCTCAGAACGTAAGTTTTAAACTTTGTAATACTTTTGATAGCAAATTAATTTTTAAAAATCAGTTTTTCATTTATTAGACTATATCTAATTGTTTTACATTTTTTACCAGTAATGAGAGATTTTAGCCATTCCACTCTAAGATTTTTTATACACTCCAATCAACTCAAAATTTAATTTTACATCTTAAATTCAATGAAAGTCACTAGGAATTCTAATGTAATTTTTTTTCATTTTATCACATTTTCGAGAATTCACTGAATCCGACTCGGATGTAATCATCCCACCGTGAGTACAGCTGAACGTTATCTCACGTTCAGAGTTATCGCTCTTTGTATCATTTGATAATCATTCCAGAATGATTAATTGTGGGTTTTTTTTCTCAAATTAATTTCAGATCACAGTTTCACATGGATGAAAACAAAAACAAAACAACAATGTGTTGAAAGAAAGAAAAACATTCTTTATCATTTTTCTTTAAAATGTGTTTTATTTTCTTCTATCAGCAGAAAACATTTCATATATTTCATGTCAATTTTTTTAAATGTTCCATAACAAGTATACAAATCATCTTACGTCTTTTCCTTTGGGGGGAGGATGACTGTATCAATATTTTGCCATATTTTTGTAATAGTGTGGGTTGTATAGGAACAAACAACACCAATGGTAGGGTTCAACATAAGAGTTTGTATTCTTTTCTAATTAGCTCTGAAATATATAACAAGAATATCACATAAAATATCGCATCTGTTCATCTACAACATCCTTCCAAGAAGAGGGCCAACTCCTGAAAACACACCTATTGGATATTTTATTGAAAGTAGACATTAACGGCAAACTAACAACTCAACTGTATGACAAACGGGATGATTTCAGCTTCTCCATCGTCAACTTCCCACATTTATGTAGCAATATTCCATTATCACCTGCATATGGTGTTTATATGTCTCAACTGATTCGATATGCAAGAGCTTGTTCTGGGTATAGTCAGTTTTTAAATCGAGGTAAGCTACTGACAAACAAGCTGATGGTACAGGGATTTCAACAGTCTCGATTGAAGTCAGCATTTCGCAAATTCTATGGTCGTGATAACGATCTAGTTCGTCAATACAACCTCGCATTGGGTCAAATGCTGTCAGACGTGTTTCATACCGATTGTTAAGCCGTTCTTGGCACACTGATTTTGACTGCGGATAACTCCGTTTAACTGATCAGGATATGGGGCTCACGGCGGGTGTGACCGGTCAACAGGGGATGCTTACTCCTCCTAGGCACCTGATCCCACCTCTGGTGTGTCCAGGGGTCCGTGTTTGCCCAACTATCTAATTTGTATTGCTTGTAGGAGTTATGAGATTGATCACTGTTCGTTATCTTCACCTTGCACCTATGGAGAAGAGGCTATAGGGCTGCCCCAGTGCAATCGGCAATCGATGAGTTGTCCAGCAAAAACCAAAACACCCTGTTACAATATAAAGAGAGAGAAAAAAGTGGCAGAGTCCCACTTGTGACTACCTTCCATCCCGTCTTGAAGAGTCTCAACGTCATCTTGCGTAGACACCTGCCAGTTCTTTAAAACAACGAAAGAATGGCAACAGTATTCAAAGAGTCACCAATGGCAGCCTTCAGACGGCCTCGAAATCTCAAGGACATGGTAGTTAGAGCAAGACTGGACAACCCACTGCCAAACGGGGGCTTTAGAACTTGTTCTGACAAAAGGTGCCTTCTGTGCAAGCATAGCGAGGATATTGACAATTTCAGAAGCCCGGTTACTAGACGTAACTACAAAATTTTCGGAAACACGTCCTGCCGCACAAACAACTGCATATACCTCATAAACTGCAAAGCATGCCAGAAGCAGTACGTTGGCGAAACAGGAGAACTCCGCAAACGTATTAATAACCACCGGTCGACCATCAAAACCAAAAGAATCACTGAGCCTGTTGGAGAACATTTCAACCTAGATGGCCACAAATGGAAAGACATGAGTGTCGTGGTTATTGATCACAACCAAACCTGGAGCTCCACAGATAGAAAGAAAAAAGAAAATTCTGGATGCACAGACTAAAGTCATTCCGTCCTAACGGCATGAACAAAATGATTGACTTTGCCAGAATGATCATTGGCTAAACCTATTCCTGATATGACAATGTTATTCTTCCTCTGATCAACGACAACAGTTTATTTCTCATAACTTTATTTCTCTTAAGATATCTGCGTACCGTCTCATATTACCAACGATACATCGCCTTGCTTCACCAACTGGATGCATAGCAGTACCAGCACTGCCAACATCGTTGGCACTCATCAACAAGTTCCATTTTTAGCTTCTTACAAGTAACCAATAGTTTAGACATTACGCCAATTTCATTATCTGGAATTTAGATTTTCAATAGTTTGATCTAGAGGAGAATACCACGATGTACGAATTAATTGTTTCACCTTTTGATCGGCCAAGTTAGTTCGTTCATAAATGAATTTCACACTTTACCGACTGATACCAAAGTGACCAGACATGATAAGTTCACGCTCTGATTCTTATTCCTTTTTGAGTTAATAACAGAGCCTGCAACATGTAATCTGCTGGAAAAGTGTTAAGCTAGTTTTGTAGTATAGCTTTAGTGCTTATTGTTAATTATATTTATGTTTTCTCCATAATTTAATCCTTTCACGTCCTGACGAAGGGACAGGTTGTCCCAAATTGACAATTCCAATTGTTCATGTCGTTGGTCATTCTAGTGCTTTATATAATTATTTTCCCTGACCATTGTATCTATCTAATATAGATCCGACATTTTTGGATACCGAATGTTGTTGGTTCTTCAGTGCCTTATATATATATATATATATATATATATATATATATATATATATATATATATATATGTATATCTATTTTAAGATTTCGGCGGTCTCACAATATTTATAGACCAGCGTTAGGCACACGTGTTATTTAGGCATACGTTTTTAAGTCTGCCCAATTTTCTACTTGTAAACTGAAATTATGTAGTTAACTTTTTAATAAAATGTGTTTTCTTTCCTTAAATTTAGCATCTAAACTTTACCTTTCGCGCAAAAAGATTTCATTTTTTTTTCTCATAAAAGTTTAAATTCTAGAGTTGTTAAAAATTAGCGCGTATTATTTTGGCAATATACGTTTCAGGACTTGTGTAGACATTTTACAAATGGGCATCACAAACGAAAGCGGAAATATATTTAAATTTCGTTTTATTTTTTACTTATTCTGAACCACTAGGTGTCAGATTACCTAAATCAATATTTTTAAAAATGTTATTTAAAATTTTGAATTTTCCAACACCGTGACTTTTTTGTTGCTTTCTGTTTTGCTGTCGTGTTACGGAAATGCACTTCGGGAATTTTCGGACACACCTGGAAAGGATCCAGCGTCTGCGAAGATGTTTTCGCGTGTAAGTATTTTTTTCTTATTTTGGTTTCCAAAATGATTTAAAGGCACATTTCTCGCAAAGTATATCTTGTTAGGTTTTAGGCTATTACAATTTCCCCCACGAGTACGAGTAACCGCGTTTATTTTCCTCAGCGGGCAGCGAAAGATGGGTTTACAGGAGCTCCGAGTCTCGTCATGCCATGACACACGACTAGGACAATATTTGTCGTTTATTATGTTTTAGCATTGATATAAAGATTTTCTAGGATATAGAGAATCCCGAAAATGTCGTCATTATGCCCTACACTTAGCAACACAATGCAGGAGACATCGTGCAGTTTGCAATGCAATGTGCATTGCCCTTATTTTGATTGTGTACGTAGATCTACTGCATCACAGGAACCAGTAATTTTGTTTGCAATAATATTAGTTGGGTCTATAGTATACCACCCCCTTATGATCCCTACTATTATTACTAAAGACAAAATTACTGGTTCCTGTCATAGGCGACAGTTTCAAAATATTGCACTATTGTAAACTATGGAGGAGATTCGAAAGATATAGCTACATGTATTTCTCACCAATTTATGTTGTCCCTTTTCACGTTTTTCCTTTTCATGTTTTAGGAATCTTAGCTAAATGTGTCATTACCACATAATACTAATTTATCCACGTTTTAAAAATATCTTGTCCCATTGATTCAATATTGAATAGCCTATATGGTTCCTGAGCAGGGTTGGGCGGTTAAAACTGCCCCCGGTTTTAACCAGTGGTTTTAGCCTTATCGGTCAATTCTCCCCAAGTCTCCATACTTTTTAAAGTCGTAACTATGGGGATGCGTGTGTTTTATTTTGTATGCACAAAGAAGAACATTAATATCTGTTTTTATTTGTACGTAATGTTAATAAACTTACAAAAATTAATTAAAACATGACCATTTTTTACTTATTTTCTCATTTTACGACATTCATGATGACGTTATGATTGTAAACAAATTCGAGCTCGAAGACGCACACTGTACGATGTCGCATTTAGTCTATTCTAAAGCAGTCCAGAAACGTACATGAAGTAAAACGGCAGTTATAGATCAGTCTGCATCTGATATTCTCACAAGTGAGTGGCAGACAAAGAAAATTACAGACAAGCAGGCACAACCACGCACATGGTGACACACTACAGTACTGTACATAGTGTCAGACGAGAGGGGAAAATGGAAGGATGTTAGCGATGTAGTACCCGAATCAAAGGCTGCTGACATAGTATTGAATGGATTCGTAAGTTTTTCAATATACACGTTTTTTTATGAAAATAAAATCTACAAACTATGTAGATCTGTACCTAAATTGATATGCGATCTTCCCGATCCCGCCTAGTCGGTCATGAACGAATTTTGCTCCTAACGTTCAATGTATCATTATTGAAGCATCATTTTGATTAAAAAGTGTAATCTAGATCATTGTTTTAAAAAATCGTCAAAGTATACAGCGAATTTAATTCATTAAAAGGAGTTCAAAGGGAAAAGGTTTTTTTCCCAATCTACAGAATTATGGCGCGCCATTCGTGTACAAATTAGTTAAAACATAAGATAATTTTGTTGACTACATATACATGTATAGATGTGTTTCTTTGGGGCTACTAGATTGATAATTTGTTTCTAATCAGTTCTGGAAAATTAAATTATTTTATCGAAATTTTATTTTAATTATTCCTCCAAAGTGTAATTGTCAAAATGTTTTAATAATGTAAAAATATGTTTATAGGGTATTGAAAATGCACATTTAAAAAAAAATCCTGATTAGAATTTCAGCATATATGTATATTTCATAAACAGTTATTTATGAACTAACAGATTCATATATAACATTTTGCTTGAGAAATTCTTTTAGAGTAACAATTTGTTGAACAAGGCATTAAAACATAATCCCTGGCTAGACAAAAATTGGAGTTAGTTGAAGTTGGTGTATTAGCAGTCTGGTGGTAAACCTAATAGTATATTCTGTTCTATTGTTAAGAATTTACAGTATTGATAGAAATTGAGTTCCAATGTTTGCTTTTTAGCTACATCCATTTGGTAACCACAGTGAGAGGGATGACATGGCCACATGGAAGTTGACTGTTGAAACTAGTTTCTGGATAATAACTCAAGTACTTTGTATTCTATTCAAACGAAATTTGGACATAAGGATACATACAAAGAAAGGAAGATGCCTATCACTTTTGGGGTCAGAAGGTCAAAGATCAAGGTCACAGTGCATGGAAATTAGAAAATGCTGATGCGGGGGCATATGTTTTATACATTCTGTAGTTGTAAATGAATTAGTATTGTATATATGCATATATTATTTATGTTTTCTGATTATTTATCATATAATGAAATAAATCTATAGAATTTGTAATTATGAATTGAAAAATACACATTTTATAACAAATCGTATATTGTTATTGTTTAGAATGTATGTCAGTGTAAGAAGGGGGTGGGGACACAAAATGGTTCAAATCTTTGTTCCAATGCACACTACCCCATACATTTTTTTTTCATTTAAATTAAGCAAAAATATGATTCAAATCTACATTAGTAATTTCAGAAAAAGTTTGATACAGATATTCTCCCTATGTTGAATTTTTTTATGAAATAGGTCTTCAAATTTGTGTGATATTTTATACAATTATGTTAATTAATACTTCATTTTTTGTAGAATTGGTGATATATTTTATGTAAAAGTTATTGAAATAATCAATTATGCTTAATTTTCATAAAATAAAAGAAAGCCAAGATTATTCTGTCCTTAATATTTGTTTTATAGTGTGTTTCTTGTGAAAATTGGTGATTTTCATAAAAAATTAAGTTTCAGCAAAGGGGCAACTTTGAGGGGCTGTAATTCTTTAAAGTTCACACTAACATACTCTTTTTAATGTTTTAAATGTCTTTCGGATAAAGATGTATCAATTAAAATGGTTTATCAAAAAAGTTTGATACTTCTGAAAAAATTCAAACCAGGAGAGAACATACTTAAACTGTCCATTTCCCTATTTTTGTACATTTCTTGCAAATTAAGATAAAGATAAAGTAAGTCTTTTCATTATATGGATCAATTGTTGATTAATATTTTTCAATAGATAATCAAATGTAATTTCATAAGTTTAATATATTTTGTTTGCTGAAACTGACCGAAATATCTCCAGTACCTACCAGACGGTCACAGTTCTGACGATTGGAGACATACCTCTTAATGCATGTACCTGAACAGATTAAGAATAAAAGGTAGCTGGACATTACCTGAGCACAGGAGGCAGAGTTGACAGGTGTTAATAAGCATAGGCTGGGACCAAAGATGACCAGTGTGCCTGTTATTGTTATGAAAACATCACCAACCCACCTCCTCAAATGTTTATTCAACAGTTAAAATGAAGATTGATGAAACAATACTTATAGGTAGTTCTTGTTAAACTAAGAAATTTGAACAGAAACTTATACATCTTCCCCAATTCAACAGAGTCATTTGTACATTATTTATTTAATATTATGACCTATAAGTATATTATGAACTGATAGTGCATGTTATGAATTACAGTATTTACCATAATGGTCACTTAAACATTTAAAATAAATAACACATACTATAATGACCAAATAATCTTCAATCGACCACTATCAACCAGTATTGACCGGTTTTAACCAGTATTGACCACCGGCCCGGTCAATACTCATATTGACCACTTTTTTGCCAACCCTCTTCCTGTGACTGCACATGCTTTTCTACAACTTTCTACTGTATAGCTGTGGAAATTCTGGGATTTGGACATAAAAAATGATGTACCTCTTGCAAAACATACCAACTGAATTACATGATAACTCCGTTTACCTGATCAGGATATGCGGCTCACGGCGGGTGTGACCGGTCAACAGGGGATGCTTACTCCTCCTAGGCACCTGATCCCACCTCTGGTGTGTCCAGGGGTCCGTGTTTGCCCAACTATCTAATTTGTATTGCTTGTAGGAGTTATGAGATTGATCACTGTTCGTTATCTTCACCTTGCATGATATATCTCATGTTTTTCATAACCCCTGTGGAAAACTGGGTTGGAATAAGTCCTCAGTACCCCTTGCTTGTCGTAAGAGTTGATTAAATGGAGCGATTCTTCAGACAAGTCCGCAAAAACAGAGTGACAGCAGGTGTGGAACGTTAAAGCTCAAAGGCCGTAAACACCAAGCATAGACCTATAAATATTACAGTCCTTTACCGGCAATGGTGATGTATCCATATGAGTGAAAAATTCTTGAGAGGGACGTTAAACAATATACAATCTTCAAGGAGTAGGAGTAATTATTGCTCTTAGAGATTTATGAAATAAAACAGATCATGTAATAAGAATTTATGACAGATTAATTTTTTTCTGCATCAAAAATGAATGCATTTACACATTTTTAATTATTTTACAGGAGGAATGTGCCGATTGGGTTAAGACTGATCTGTATAAAGTGGTTTTTCTGTTGGATACATTTCAAATCACAATGGTAAGCATATCGAGTTCCTATAATTGATGATAGATAATTATTAAAATATACCATTCTGATTTATTTTAACACTGGGTACATGCATGGGTTTTTAGTCAACAATATAATAAATTATATATTTATTCTGAAGTGATACAAAATGCAATCAAAACATGACCTATAATAATTTATCTATTAGTATCGATATCATGAACTATTTAGTATTGTTAAAGTTCAACCTAATTAGGATTTCAACCTAATTTACTTTCTATGGTTGATGGAAGATTCTGAGTCCATATCTGGCATCAACAACCATTTCTGACATGGGGAGGTGTTCGGAGACATGTGTGTTGGCATCCCAACACAGTTATAGCTCGTTATTATTCTTTTTCTCCGGTACTTTTTTGTCCGGTAGTGTTCTCAGAAACTACAAAAGGGATCGATATGAAACTTTCTAGGATGATAGTATAGCATTTGTAAATGTGCAGAACGATAGTCATTTTGTCTGCACGTGCATGCACGTGCACGCACGTGCATTGCAAGTTTGGTACAAAAAATGGAAAATCAGAATATTAAAGGGATCGATATCAAACCTTACTAGGATGATATATCTTTTGTAGATATGAAAAATTATAATTATTTTGTCTACATGCACGTGCATGTACCTGCACGTGCATTTCAAAATTTGTAGACTAACTTTGGATTCAGTCTAACTTTTTTGTTGTTCATTAGAATAGCTTGATATTAATATCATAGGTATATATTGAGACCCTTAACTGATTCGCATGGTCAAAATTACTAATTTGCACGCACATGCACGTGCGCTTCTTTTTGATTGGATAATACTAAAACGTTTGTAACTATCTTATCTATGAAGCGAATGAGTTGATATTCACAGTATAGGTAGATAACATGTGTATCTATATATTGGTGTAACAAATGCCAAGCGCGTGAGTCGTTTTTCAAATATTTAATTTTTAAAGGAAGATGTTTTGTTTTTCATCAAAGTCTATTGATATTAGGGGTTTAGATGTGTCTTGGCACTCCTTACAAATTGATGTGGTTAAAATTACTGCTCAGCACGTGCATGCACCTGTGCTGAATTCTGGTTGGACGATTTTAAAATCGCTATAACTTCCTTATATTTGATGGAAACGTTATGAAATTCATACTGTGGGTATATGATACAAATGCCTGTTGAATGACATCAACAGCAGTGCTGAATCATACATGCGTGCGCGTGCATGCACGTGTAACGCTTTCTTTCATTTTTGGTACTGAAATGACCATATTGAACGTACTACATATAATTAAAGGCTAAAATAAAATGATTGTTTGCTATATGTTTACAATGACATCACTTTTTAATTGGGGGATGTTTGGGGAACATATGTAACGGTCCCCGTAACAATTAGAACTAGTTCCACTTGTAGCGCTAGGTTTACACTTGAACTTAATGTTATTTAACTAAATGAAACACAATTGATAATGCATTACTTAATACTTTAATAATACTGAATCTATGATATATACAAAAGTGAATACGGACGCATGATTACACATTACGAAACACATATCGATGAAATAAATGCGCAAAATAACACATAACACATTATATAAACTTAAGAATTTGAACACAATAGAAAACAAAATTTGAGCAAAGTTATTCCAGGACCATAAAATTAACAAAACGTAAGAAATAGAAAACTTAACATTACATTAATATTTATAGAAAAGTTACTCACCCCAGAAAGCCAAGTGTCTGTATAATTAAAGAAGTTTTACAAAAAATTATAACTCAAAATGTCCGAACACCAATCAAACACGAATTCCGTGCAGCATGAGCGTAGAATGATTGGATAAACCCAGAACTCAGTTATATCAGACACAGGTAAACGGGGTACCATACGGGGTAAAGATATCAACTGATAGAAGAGGCCCTGGAAAGGATAACTATACATAACAAGAGGTACTGTGAGCAATGCTCACTAAGAATACCCCCCGCTTACCCCGATCTCCCAAAGGGTGTTGTTAATAGGTATAAATTACCTCTTTCCTGAGTGTAAAAATATGGTATGCCTTTGTAGAAGAAAATGGAAGATATAGTCCGAACACAAATCCATGATGTAAACCTATAATTTTGACCTTGAGATCAAAGGTCAAGGTCATAAAGAGGTCATGAATCTACATGACACATAGTCTCATGGTGATACACCCATGTCTTATGGTATGACTATGTCAAAACCCTATAATAAATTTTGACCTTGAGGTCAATGTTCAAGGTCATATAGTGGTCATGAAGGTACTCGACACATCGTCTCATGGTGATCCACCTGTGTGCCAAATATGGTATGCCTAAGTCAAAGAACAAAGAAGTTATGGCCCGGACACGAATCTGCACAGACAGACAGACGGACGGACGGCCAGACAGCGTGATTCCTATATACCCCCCAGAACTTCGTTCGGGGGGTATAACAATTCAAAAAAAGTAGTACACAAGTAAATGTGACAGTGGCCAACTTCATGGGCACATGGATTTACTGAAAAGCTAGTAACAGGGTTTCCCCAAGAGGATATCAGACGGCTTCTTTCGATACACAGGGGCAGATCCAGGAATTGCGGTTAGGGGGCGCAACTTTATGAGGCTGGGGGCAGAAGGTCCTAGTTGAGCATATGTTTTATACTTCTGCGGCTTGGGGCCGCCTTGAGGCCCCCAGTGGGTCCAGGGTGGGGGCCCAGGGAAGCCCCCGGAAGCTCCTGAATTTATCGATTTGATAGGGCTTGAAATATGTCTCCCGTGTAGTCATTTTTACTATTTTCTATTATTTTTAATAAGGTGAAATTAATAAAATAACGCAAAGTTTAAGGGGTTTGAAAAAATGTAAGTTCTCCCAATAAAATTAATTCAATAAAAAAGATTTTGTCATTTATATCTCCGAGAGTGGAAGAAATTAGTACAAACGATTTATTTTAATTTTTTGCAAGGTTTAATTGGCACGAATACGCCGTCGTAGTTCAGCATAGTTGGTGAAATGTAATACTGTTCATGAAAAGGAGGCAGGTATCTACTTAATCATTTTATTGTGCAATTATTTTAAGTATAGTGTGCTTAATTCATTTCATGCAATGCATTTTTAAACATCACTCAGAAACACCGTGATATCATAGAAACAAAGATATAGGATGAAATGGGACGTTTTCTAAGGTATGCACCTGGACGTATCGGTGGAGGTGGAAGAGGAAAGGAGTGATTATAAATGAATATATAATAAAATATGAAAGATCATTTGTATTAGTGGAACATGTTTGAATTATTTTCATTTGAATATCACGCGTCTTGATCAGAAATGGGTTGATTACGGTATGAAATATATGACATGAAGTCTGTTAAATTAAATGCATATAGATGCATATTAAATCGCAAACGTGTATGTATTCAAGGACACTAGTAGTATAGTAGGGACAAACTTGGCCCATTGAACCGGCGCCAAGATGGCGACCCTTCCGCTTCCCTCAAGATGGCGGCGCTTCCGCCAAGATGGTGGCCCTTCCGCTTTCGCCAAGATAGCGGCTCTTTCGCCAATATGGTGGTCCTTCCACTTCCGATCGGCCCTTCCGGCAAAGTAGCCATCACCTTTTACCAGGACTTTGGACCTGCTGCCCGAAGCCAGGTGAGTTTACTATGTGTACTTTTTTGAACGAGAAGAATGAGTCAGGCCTAGGCACACTACAGCAAAAAGCTAGGTCTCATACCGACTGGATCAGCGTTCATAGCCCGATCATCGATACGAGGGGGTACGTCTTCGAGTTGGTTTACAGGTCTTCACGACCGCGCCAGGGACCAATTCATGATTTACGGATCTTTACGACCGCGCCAGGAACCATGGTTTGGAAGACATGCCCCGAGGGGTTTTCGAGTCTCTACGACCGCGCCAGAGACCCCTCAAAAGGCGGTCAGACCCACACTTCTCGTTTTTAAAAAAAAGTTTTAAATCCTTATTAAAAACAATACTATTACGCATGTACGGTACATTGATACATATAAAACATAAATAATACCTAATACATTCTTATATCCACCCCACCCCTATTTTATACATTGGGTTTTAAAATAATGTTAAGTCTCAGTCTAACGATATCATTTTATAGAGACATATGCATAAAACTAACTCACCACTCCTACCAATCATGCCCATGCAGCTCGGAGCACTTTCATGTCCTGATTAACGTAGGTCGCCGACGGGTTTACATACCTTTTATTCTCATTCGAAAACACCATCTAAAGATCTGACCGATGTATCTTGACAATGTAATATACTACTCTTTGAAAATTGTTTGTCATTCAACAACAGATTTTTTTGAGTAATTACGTCTTCAACATACCATTGTTTTAACGGTAGCGACACTGTTTTTCATTGAATCATATAGAAAATAATAGTGATTGACTTTATTCATTACATAATTCAACTTAATATAAACCGAATGTGGTACTGTTCATCTTAATAATATTAATATCAACGCAAAACAAAAACAATTTGAAAAATATTTATGAAAAAAAAAGATAGGGTATTCGAGTTCGTTTTTTTTTATAGAGAAAAAGATGCCAAAGTTGATTAAAAACCATCAAAACAACAGTTTTTAACAAATAACCTTACAAATATTTGCAACGTCATTCAACAAAGTTATTCATTTACTTTTCATGCATCACTTACAAAAGAACTCAAAACAACGTTATTGACTCGTGGTTTTGAAGGGTAAATCAAATATATATGGACAAAATAATCAATTATTTACAAAATGTATATCGCAAAATTTCTTAATATATATAAATGTGTACATATATTGCACTATATATCTAAATTGTGTTGCGCGGCTAATCATTTAATTTTATATGTTTACACGCCTTTTCGTTGGTTGAATTATCATATGAATATCGTATACCCCGAAATATAAAATAATAAATGGCCGGAACTACTTTCTATTGGAATGTTGGGGATTCCCCTGAATGGTCTATTTATAGATTAGGAATCCTGAAAAGAGCAACTAAACAACTCTATCGATCCAAATAAATTCATTCAACAAAAACATTAACATATTAAAAATAAATGATAAATAAACAATTGATTATACAAAATAAGATAAATCTGACTATTTGAAGGACACACATAACACCCGCGCGTACACGTCTGCTTATGCAATTTCTGAAAATGGATTCCAAGGGAGGAAATTTCGATATTGGTACTTTCGATGATATTTTTCAAGACAGACCTGAATGTGAAGTTATGAAACCTGATTTTGATGAAGAAACTCTTCTTTCTCTGTTTAATAATTTTTATGATGAGGATGAGAATTGTCAGAATATTTGTGAAATCATAAATGCTTCTACATCCAATGATGAGGCGCTTAGAGAATTGGCCATGGCACCAGAAACTGAACATAACCCCCCGTCATAGTTTCGAATCCAATATTCAAAACAATCTCTGAAGAGGAATTAAAAGGACTCGAGAGTGGTCGTCAGTCCAAGAGTACAAGGATCAAAACAAAGTGGGGTGTCAAGATTTTCCAAAGTAACGTGATACACACACACACACACACACACACACACACACACACACACACACACACACACACACACACACACACACATATATATATATATATATATTAATAATAATAACATAAGAAGATGAATAATTAAATAGCAGCACTATTAACAAACACTGTACAATGTAACGTATTATGTTCATGAGTGGGCACCGTAGCGATGCGTCCGTACGCAGTTATAACAGGGATTGCAGTGACCATCAAAAGCAATGCCTTAGTAATTCACCAGCAAAACTTGCAAGACCTTCTGCAACACTCACTCGTCCCCCTAGAAACCGTAGAAACCCTCAAGAGAACCACACTTGCCTGGTGTCTGATCGCATGACACATCATGGATATGTCCCACGCTTACCGTTCGTACCAACATCGAACATTAAGGTGAATGCCAGTTCCACTCAACAAAGTTCCAGCATTTTTCTATCCACAGGATTCATCTTTAACTCATCCTATCAAAGCTGCACCTTTCAGTTCACAGGAAACCCGTTTGTGAGTCAAAAGTAAACAGTTCGTGGAAGCCGCCATTTCCAATTTTCAGTTAATGTTTTCATAAATTACTACGCCAATTTCGAAGAGTCATATAATGTAGTTCAAGAATAAATCTTTAATTGAACTCAAATCATATCATGTTTTATCATTCAAACTCAATGCTTTACATATTTAAATGATAAGGAATGAATATATTATCTTTTCGGTGGATGGAGGGATTCCACGAAAAAAAAAAAAAAAGAAGACGGAAATTTTTGTATCATGCACCAGAGATGGGGTAATCGTAATCAGTAATCGTAATTGATTACAATCGATTACATTTTTTTAAGTAATCGTAATCGTAATTGATTACATTTGTTTTTAAAGCAAAGTAATCGTAATCGTAAGCAATTACTTTGGCAAAGTAATTGTAATTTATGATTACAATAATGATTACAATGATTACTTTATATTTATATTATTTATATTAAAATAATTATTTAATAGATAACAGTTAGAGCTTATGTATGTTATGTGTGCCATCATAAGATTTATCCATATCTATATGGTATTATACTTACAGTATTTGCATGTATTCAATAGCAACTAAGGTCTAAATCTGTTTAAATTAAACTTAATAATCTGAACTAGTATACCCTGTTCCATTTACTGTACATCTCATTGATCTCATTGATCTATTGTTACTTAATGAGTATGAGCTCACTCCTAATTAGTAGTTCACTATACTGTGCTCTATTGTTAATTAGCATCTTTCATCTTTTCTGTGGATTTGTTTATACTAATACTTCAAACATAGATCACTATGGAAAAATCCTTTGAAGATTAAGCAGTTCATCTGAGTAGATCTACCTTTTACTATAGATATTGATGACATGGACTTCTGATACTCATATATGGATGGACAGTTTGAGAGACTTATGTTCATAAAGTGCAACAAACATTTCTTATAAACATTTTAAGTGTCACTGAATGGTTTACCAGTTATCATGTTACCAATACTTATGAAAGACTGTACATAAATATATAAAGTGTATTATACAATGTATCTTATTAATAAAACCAGTAAATATTTGTTGTTTTTCTTGTTCAAAAGCATGTAATCATGATTACTTTTCACAGTAATCGTAATTGTAATCAATTACTTTCAAAATATGTGTAATCGTAATCGTAATCATAGATTTTCAAAGTAATCGTAATCGTAATCAATTACATTTACAATGTAATCGCCCCATCTCTGTCATGCACTACGCGCAATGATGCATTTTCCCGTCTTTTTTGTTCGTGGATCCCTACATCCACCAAAAAGATAATATCTTCATTCCTTAAATAATTGAAATGTTTTTCTTCTTTTGCGATCGCAGTAACAATGAATAAATTAATATAGCCTACATGTAATAGTATAATTTTATTTTTTAATCCCATTAAGGTTAAATTTTTAATTTCATATACATGTAGTTTAATTATGTCTTAATATTCTAGATAACCAGAAATACAACTAAAGTTGTTTCTATTTTACAATATATTTATGTTGATCTAACATCCCTCTCACAAACACAGAAATGCTCACTTTCCCAAGACAAAACAACCACTCGAAAACATGAACGCGGTTTAAAACTATGATTATTTTTAACTTAAAACGTCAGCTACTTTTTCTAATTTTAGACCAACTTCCCATTCTTGTTCTTTATACATTTAGAGTCTTGAGTCCGTTCAGCAGTGTTTGAAATAACCGGGCGCCCGACCGCCCGAGACGCATGCATTTTACCACGGGCGAATACATTTCTTGGTATAGTCGCCCGATCGGACGTGATAAAATTTCCACTAAATAAAATTTAGATGAATCAACTTCATTGTTGTACCTGTAACGAAATGGACATACCTTGTCAAATTAGTACATTTTACCGCATATTCTATCGTATATAAAAATTTTAATACAATATAATGTACTAGAAACGAATAAAGTCCATCATTCATTTGAAGATACACCTGTAGATACATGTAGTAACACATGTAAAATTAATTTTAAGATATGTAGGGCAAGTAGGTCTTTGGCAGGGCTAACAACTTTTACAAACAGTCGGCCCTGCATGTCTAGGTAATTTTACAGCGAGTTTCAAACACCCCTTGAGGTGGGCAGTTGTAAGGTTCAACTTTGCTAGAATACATGTATTGTTAGTTTGCTGTTCTCCAACACAGGCATTCATTTGTAAATATGATCAACTCTCTCTCTCTCTCCCTCCCCCCCCTCTCTCTCTCTCGTATATGCAACTCCTGCTCATTTTTCCCAGGGGTTCTGGAAATGTTTTCAGAGACATTTGCAGCAGGACACATTGAAACATTTCTTTATGGTACCTTCACATTCACGGATTTTTCTTACGAATCCTTACGTATTCCACAGATCCGTAAAAGTACACGGATTGTTACGATTTAGACATATATACCGAGGAGTGATTTACGAATGCTTTCGACTGACTACGAGTCGGAGATCCGTAAAGACTCGTAAGAAAAATCCGTGAGTGTTATTAATCGTAAAGTTTAAGTATGTACTCGTAAAGTAACCGTGTCTATACATAAAGCGCTCGTAATGACTCTGAACAATACGTAAAGGAATTGTAACCGGACGTGACTATCACTTAGGCATTCGTAATAATCCGTAAACAACTCGTAAACTATCCGTAACATATCGTAAACTAACCGAAAAAATTCGTTAAAAAAACTGTTTACGAGTGTTTTACGGATTCTTACGAGCAGTTTACGTGTTCTTGCGATCAGTTTACGAAACTTACGGATTGTTACAAGTTATTTACGGGTTATTTACGGGAAATGAAATCCGTGGACAATCGTGATTTTTTTTTGACATGTCAAAAAATGTGCCCCTACTTTCACGGATCCTTACGAGTGTGTGCGAGTTGTGACGAGTTATTAACGGATACCGAAGAGTGATTTACGAATGCTTGCGATTGCATACGAGTCGAAGATCCGTAAGGACTCGTAAGAAAAATCCGTGAGTGTGAAGGTGGTATTACAGGATATCCCTGCCCAACGCTTTTGATGTAGTAGGAATAAAATTATGAACTCGCCATTTTCAAATGTCCGCCATAATCGCATCAAATCTCTGAATAAAACTTTCATGAACTGAGAAACTCCCGTCCGATTTTTCCCGGGTTCTAAAAACGCTTATAAAAGTATTCCCAACATCGCTAGCTGTCTCAACTCCCCAAGTTGTCCGCTGCTAATCTTTATACCGTAACAGGATAAAACATATTACTAGCCGAAAGTTTGCACCTGAAACGAAAGGAAGACAACAAAATTAAGCGAAGCATGTTCTACTTCGATAATAACTGTTGGTAATATTTATGTGATATCGGTAAAATATTTTTAAATTTAAATTTAAAAGTTCTTTATATTCAGTCAATGACCCATGTATACTTTATTCAGACAACTGTTACGTCACAATTGAATGTGCACCTAAAAAGACGTTGAGTCGTAGGATTTGCGTACCCGAAAACGACGATGTAAGCAAACCCGCGAACTACGTTAAACCGAATGAAATTGTTTTCATATATTTCTATATTTTCCCATGATGAAACAACCGTCCAATTGTTGTCTAAGAATTCTATAACAACGGTCCATTTCCTTCGACATCATGAATGTAAATAAGCAATGTTCTCCAATATCTTACACATAATCTCACTGACTAATCCTTTCGATGTAAGCTTGTTTTTATCTTTCCGCGGTACATACTCTAATTATGTAATTGTCCGGTAAGTCGTATGATGCAGTTGTACTACTGCGGGTTACTTTATATGCATGACCACTAATATCGTCGTATTTACTACAGGACATTCTATACTACCGGAAAAAAGAAACCGTGCATTATTTTAATATATGAACAAATAATAAAAAATAACAAAAAACAAACTTTATTTTTTGTAATACTGTTAACAAATGTATTCGTTACAACATTTCACAATCCAATAATGTTAACGTCGAATAACGCCAATTTCAGCACACTCGAAGGACACTGGAATTCGAACTTGAATTAACAAAGTTGATAACGCGTGTGACCACCATTTGCATTCACGCATGCTTGACAACGGCGCCTCATTGATGCCACTAATGTGTTCAGAAATGCTTGAGGGGTGTTGTTTCAGATATTAGTTAAAGTCTGGCCTAAATCAGCCATTGTCACTGGCTGATTTGTAAACGGCGAAGACGTCGTTCCATTTCATCACAGACGTGCTCGATCGGCTATAAATCGGGAGAAACAGCTGGCCAAGGCAAGACATCGACATTCTGTTGAACAAAAATGTCCTTGACTACACGTGAAACATGTGGCCTTGCGTTGTCTTCCTGCAGAGTGATGTGCTTTTGCTGTCTCTGTATGAAGGGTATCACATGGCGCTGAATAATTTCGTCTCGATAACATACGCCGGTGAGATTTCCATTGACAATTTGTAGAGGGGTCCTCCACGTTCTGTTATTCCACCCCACACCATAACACTACCCCCACCGAATTGTCGACGTTGCACAACACAAACATCCTGGTACCGTTCCCCAACGAGACGATACACTCTACAACGGCCGTCACTGCTATCCAAATGAAATCTTGATTCATCAGTGAACCGAATATTGGCCCAGTCTTGTATTCTGAATCGCATACTGTAAATGTATTACATTTGGCTGTGTATTCTATTTAGCGCCTTTGACGGAACGCAGCTTCCGCTAAATCAAGTACATTGCTAAATGCCATCCGTAAATCTAGATGTTTAAAGTAATTCAGGAATGCGCTAAATCAAATCTACGCTAACTTGTTGAAAAAATGATTTCCGCCAAATATCGTACACGCCAAATATAATACGTTTACAGTATGTCGTCTGCACCACGCTAGTCTAGCGATACGATGACGTTGAAGCAGTATTGGACGCACCGCTGAACGTCTTGGTCTGATGTTGCGCTGGCGCAGACGATTACGCACAGTTATTGGACTGATTGGTCGAAGTCCAGGAATGCCACGAGCAGACGAACTTGCTGTTTGGAAACGATTTCTCAGGTGCACAAGTCTAATGTGGTTGTCCTGTCAACGCGACGTCACACGAGGACGCCCAGAACGTGGTCGATCCCGAGTGTTAGCAGATTGTTGGAAACGTCTCCATAATGACTAGATGGTGTTCTGATGAACTCCAAAGTGTCTTGCTACGATATTTTGTGCCTTTCTAGCTTGAAGCATACCAACAGCACGATTACGTTGGTTTTCGCTGAGTCGTGGCATGACAGAATGGTAACTTTTAGCAAAACTAAAGTGCTTTCCTTAACGAATAGTGTCCAAACAAACCTTGTACACTTCTTACTCCAAACAGTATTGGCCAGTAAAACATTTCAATAAACAACATGTGTTCACTAACTATGAAAAAGTCCGTGCATCTGAGTCGGGTATTATCCGATATTGTTCAAAAACATCACCTTTATCGATTGTTTAGATTTTATAGATATAAACAATAAATATAGAAAAACTATACTAAATTTTAAAATGCACAGTTTCTTTTTTCCGCTAGTATATTTACATTTAGTCCCAGTATTCCGTCATTTCATAAACCAGAGTTATCGTTCGCAACAGAGTTGTAATTTCCTTAGAGCAGGTACACGGCCATTTTGGATGTAAACATATTAAGTTGCTCGTCAAGATCAAGATTGAGAGAGTGTTTTTTTTTTTTTGGTTTGTTTGGATAATGGGTAAAGATTACTGTGCGATTAAAGGATGCCACAATACTACGGACGCTAAAGGAAAGTTCGGCAAAGCTGTAAAACTACACCATCTTCCTGAAAAAACAGTCGCTGAGGAGTGCTTGGATTCGAGCCATAAGTAGATCGAATTACAAAGGGGGTCTTTATACCTACGTCTGCTCTGACCATTTTCCAGATGGGGATGGACGTACGTGGAAGCATGAGGTCCCAACACTGTTTCTCCCTCAAAGGACAGAAAAAACAGACAAACAACGAAGAAAAAAGAACAGCACACTTAGCACAGAAATGGAAACTGAACTTGAAGTAGGCTGCCAATTAACTCCGATGTTACTTTATAACCCATTATCATAAACTCTAAGAAAATGTTTTCGGAAGTTTGATACTTGTAGATTGATAAAATGTGAATGATTTATAATTTACGGATTTTAATGTCTATCTCAGTATCTGACAATAACAAGCCTGTCATTTACACAAACATATAGAATGTATGTATCACTATTTACATTATTTGAAGGATGTTGGTGCAGAGGCCATATCTGAAGACCTGGTGTTTAGCACGTGTACCTTACAAATTTTAATGGATCACATCAATTGATGTTATTGTTATTCACATCATATGATGATCAAAAGGTTTAGATCAATCTATACTGTCACATGATTTGTGTCTGGCTAATCAACATGATCAATGTGTGGCTTACTGTCTTAATAATTTTTATTACTGGTTTCAGCTTTCAAGATTATGAATTTTCACAATATATGTAAATAAACATTATATAATTGTAAGTGAACTTGGCCTATTATTATTAATGTAAAATGTATTGCCATTTGTAAGTATCACTTTGCCATTTGTAAGTATCACTTTGCCATTTGTAAGTATCACTTGAATGTATTGGCTCAATATCTTTCCAAGTTGCCACGCATGAGTTTGTTATTACGAACTTTGATGAATATAATATCTGTTTATTTATTAGTATTTCGCTGTTTTAAAGGTATTCTGTTCAGTAGGAGGTTGTTGAGAATGAGGTGAACTGTGAGGAATCGTCTACCACGGCTTCTACACAGACAGAGACAACAATGCGAGATCAGTCCATACATGTTTTACGGCCAGAAATTTCCGTAGAAGACATTCAGAACTCGGACGACAAAATACAGTTTTATACTGGTTTTCCAGATTTCGATACAGTTAAAGTACTTTTTGAAACATTGTGTGAATTTGGTATGGATGATATGGAGTATGATCAGCGTATGAAACTGAGACTTGTAGATCAATTTCTGTTAGTTATGATGAGGCTACGTTTAGGTCTTCTTGTTACAGATCTTGAATACAGATTCAAGTTATCTAGTTCAACAGTGTCTAGGATATTTTCTAGGTGGATAATCTTCATGAAACAGTGTCTCTCTTCTACTGTGTTTTTACCAGAACTTAAACATTTGCAACAGAGAATTCCTACTTGTTTCAAAAAAAATTCTGACACACGTATTGTATTAGATTGCACAGAGGTAATTATCCAGACACCGTCATCATTTGAAAACAAGAGCCTGACTTATTCAAACTGCAAATCTCGTAATACCTGCAAATCATTGATTGGGGTCTCAATGACAGGAGCAGTTTGTTTAGTTTAAGAATTGTGGGACGGTTCGACATCTGATGTACATATTACTAGATACTGCGGTTTGCTAGAAGATATACAACCTGGAGATGCAGTTATGGCGGACAAAGGATTTATTCACATAAAAGCTGATCTTGAGAAAAAAGGCGCAAAACTGTAAACACCATTTAAAAAAAACAGTTCACAAAAGAAGTTGAAAATATCCGACGCATCGCTTCAGCGAGAATCCACGTGGAAAGAAAAATGGAGCAAATAAAGAACTTCAGATTATTACAAGGCGTTGTTCCACTATGCAAGGTGAAGATAACGAACAGTGATCAATCTCATAACTCCTACAAGCAATACAAAATAGATGGTTGGGCAAACACGACACCAGAGGTGGGATCAAGTGCCTAGGAGGAGTAAGCATCCCCTGTTGACCGGTCACACCCGCCGTGATCCCCATATCCTGATCAGGTAAACGGAGTTATCCGCAGTCAAAATCAGTGTGCCAAGAACGGCTTAACAATCAGTATGAAACACGTCAGACAGCATTTGTCCCAATGCGAGGTTGTATTGACGAACTAGATCGTTATAACGACCATAGAATTTGCGAAATGCTGACTTCAATCGATACTGTTGAAATCCCTGTACCATCAACTTGTTTGTCAGTAGCTTACCTTGATTTTAAACCTGACTATACCCAGAACAAGCTCTTGCATATCGAATCAGTTGAGATATATAAACACCATATGCAGGTGATAATGGAATATTGCTACATAAATGTGGGAAGTTGATGTCTACTTTCAATAAAATATCTAAGTATGAAGCAGAAGTGGACGACTCTGTGGTGTCCTTTATTTCGAGCTCACAGGGATATATCAAATCGACATATGAATGAAAGCTATCATTGTTAATAGACAAAACGTCATCGATATATCTAAAAGTCGAATTGAAGGTCACAGCGAGAGATTTTTTCTTCTCACGTAGAAGTTTTTGAATAAATTCTGCTTCATATGAATATAAAAACTATCTCTTGCTCCTATTGCAAATGAAATATTTTGTGCAGCACTCACCAATGTTTTGCCGCCATTTGTTAATCAGTGAATCAATATATTGTAATTACAAGTTTGTGTGGTACCACTAGGGTTACAATCATTTGCATAGGAATGCTTAGATTTAATATTGTGCTCTTCTTAAGACCCATATTAGAACATGCCTTCATGTGTTAAACTATTTCAACACTTCTTTTATATGTGAATGAAAAATGTCGGTATGAAATAAGAAATTCATAGCATAGAAAATATTTACATATATGAGATTCTGTTTGAATTGAGCAGTTTTGTCAAGTAGTTATTTATTATTTGGTTAATTGTTTTAGATGGATTCATTTGATATTTGTAAGTGTTTATTGTATGATTATGTTTCATACAATATGTATTGCTCCATTGCATTCCAATTATTATTTTGTAAATAGTATATTACGGTTGCCATATTGTGCGATATTTGAGAGATCTGTATGTCAATCAGATTGTCATATTGGTTTCACCATGATCTTCAAGATTATAATATCACTGTCAACAGTCAATTAAATTATATCATAAATGATACACACCTTTTCTTGTCCTCTTTATTTTCAACATTGCAATTTAATTTGATTTCAAACATGGTATAACAAATTTCATGTAGAATGATTTTAACTTTTCTAGAAGTGAATCCCAAAATGCCTCATTGAATAGGATTTCTTCCACAATTAGATCCTGCAATGTATACAGTACAAGGTGACACAATTTGTACTGGCATACACCCATTTGTCCCTGAATTTGGGTGTAATACCTGTGATTTTCTTTCAGTTGGATTTTGTTGTTTGCATTTAGATAGCAGAAAAAATCTTTTGCTTTACAAGCTTCAAGTATAGTATTAATTTTCTATTTAAATGGACATTTGATCTCAACCAAATATGCATTGGTTTGGTTCTGCACTTTACCATCGGGGTTCGCACCATTAACCACAAATGGCTGAAACACATGCAAGCCACTACTTCTAACAGATATTTTCTGTTTGTGATGTATGCGCATATGGGCTTGATATCGCTTCTTTGCAATGTTTTCATGTTTTAATTCCCATTTAATGGCTGCGGTGCTTACCTTATCCCTATTCTCACCAATAACCTTTTCAACTAAGTTATCAGGATTTGTTACTTTCTTTTCGTTTTAGCACATCATGGAACATTGATGCAGTTAATCTGCCTTACGTGTGTCAAACCACAACATGTTGTCAGATTGACCCCTCGTTCTTATTTCAATCTCATCGCAGATTTCAATTGAAACCATCATTTGACTAGTATCTGAAGTAGCAGCTTGTTTCCAGACACATGGCTTTGATGTACATTGCTGATTACTATGGTTCTCGTGCATTTCTTCCAAACAGAACAACAGAGCTGCAATATGGGTACACCCTTCTCCAAGACTAAAATAGAATATTTTGTGAATTGCAAAATTCGGTTTTATTTACGATGATTAAACTGCAAATACGTAGGTCAATTTACTAAGTGTTCTTGTCATAATTCAAACCATAAAATTTCTTAATTTAATCTTACATTCTCGCATATATATATATATATATATATATATATATATATATATATATATATATATTGTAACTATGCATTTAGTAGACAATAACAGGCACATAGTATCACGGAAGGGGATGACCCCCTCCCTTTCTGACAAGAGATAGAAGGAGTGAATGGGGAAGATGAATGTTGTATAATATTGTTTTTAGAAATATGCTGGGTGACAAAAAATGCAAATAAACAGATTGTCATATATTGTACACCCGACTGATTTGTTTTTTCTAAAAGTTTGGCAAAATTCCGTAACATTGGATGTGCCGGGGAAATTCAATTTTGCATGATTCTTACGTGGAATAGCACTTAAATTACCACTGTCAAGATTTTTCATACTAGGCCTACCCCTTGGGAAAAGGATATTACGTGCCTGTTCATGTTAATTTAAGGACATGCGCAGCTGCCTGTAGGAATCGTCATAGGTTCCTGCTTTGAAAGAACGACCCACTGTGTGTAGATTTCTTGTTTCATGGATGCGTGATATTTGGAACGCACGTAGGACAAAGGATGATCATCTGTTATTTTATTGACCATTATTTTGTGTATGTATCGTTCTTTACAGAACTTGTGTCCTTGTATATATTGCCGGGAACATGCATTTTCTGACTATCACACGTTCTATTACTACTCTTAACAAGATAATTTTCGATATCGTTTTGAGTGACTGGCGGGTAAATCACTGAACCAGCAATCTGTTAAGTTATGTAATTGACGGTATTACGATCGTGTCGCTGGTAGCTTTAATGGTGGGTGTGTCATTCACGTTTCAACAGTTTGACATAGGTCCAATTGCTACTGATTCTGCTCAAAAGCCCCTCTTGCTAATTCATGTTTTGACCCACTGACCTTTAGGTTTTCAGATTTTAAATAAGTCTTGATTTCTTCTTTTTTGTAATTCAAAATATCTTCTAGTGTTGTGTCAGACGATAAATTCATGTTTAAATTATACCCCGCACTGTAACTAATTGCATTTGATCGGAAGTGATGTATAGCTGCTCTAAGGAAAAGACAACTCTGTTGCGAACGATAACTCTGGTTAATGAAAAGACGGAATAGTCGACATGAAAGTGACAAAGGCCTATTCCCCCTATGGTTTTAAAAACTCTTGCCCATTTTTTCATTAATCATTCGTCTTGCTTCGTCTCTCATTATTGAAGTAAAATCTTAATCGACACTCCTATTTAAACTTTTTCCAGGGGTTCTTATTTCTCTTTCCCGGAGGCATGCGTTGGGCTTTCCAATGAATGAGAATAGGCTCACGAGGCATGGGTTGACCCTCTTTTTTTATTCGCTTCACAACTAATTCTTGGGCAATAGGTCTCACCAGTTCTATCTTAGACTCGACTTTCTCACCTTCTCCCTTTTGGCTTATGATCCAGTAACGAGGAGGATGTCCTCTCCAGTTGGCTTGAGCTCGGAAATGGTCCTCCAATTCCTCTATGGAGGGGACTTTAGATTCTAAATTCATTTTATCCTTAAATAAAGTGTACAGTTCAACGTATTGTTAAAATTTGAGGAAATGGGAAAAAGGGTGTCCCTTTTAAAGATTATCACGCGTTCAATCCTAGCTTTAGATACGGGGAGGTAAAGAGTTGGTAGATACACCTCTTTCAAAAACGACGAAAATGAAATACAGATTTTCTTTTATACTTTTTCGGAATAGCAGCAGGTCTTTGGAGGAGGAGGATAATATGTTGTAAGTTATCAAAAGAAAAAAAAATGTACATTTTAGTTTTCACAATTTTGTCTTATTAACACACGTGGGATGAGGAGGAATGTCAGGAGGAGGAGAAAATATCAGTGTGTCATGAACGGCCTTACAATCGGTATGAAACAATTTAGACAACATTTAACCCAATGATATGTTGTATAGGCAAACCAGATTATTATAACGATCGTAAAATTTGAGAAATGCTTCCTTTAAACGAGATTAATAGTATATGATTACATGATTTTCTTAATCTGTATACTCTACATCAAGCTTAACATTTTTGGAGGACTGATGTTTGGGGGAAAAGTGCATCCACTTGCCTGAAAATATGAGTCCTCTCATTCCAAACTGTATTATTTCAGATGAAGAAAAAAAAGACCCAGTTTGAAACATTACTTAATGAAACATATTCATAACACGTTCTATGGGTTTTTTCAACATGATAATCCCGTGGGGATCCGGGTTAAAATAGGTCCTCAGTACCCCCTTGCTTGTCGTAAGAGGCGACTAAATGGGGCGATTTTTCGGATGAGACCGCAAAAACCGAGGTTCCATGGTACGATAAAGATCCCTCCCTGCTCAATGGCCATAAGCGCCGAGCAAAGGCCTTAATTTTGCAGCCCTTCACCGACAGTGGTGACGTCTCCATATGGGTGACATATCCTCGAGGGGGACGTAAAACAATATTCAATCAATCAATCAATCAACATATTTGTTAAAGGATGACTCTCTTCATAAAAGTGTTATGAAAAGAGCCGTCCCATGCAAAAAGGGCCCTTATGCTAAAAATTATCAAAATTAACTTTTTAATGGAATATGATAAAAAACAACGTTAAAAGGACACATGTGAAGTTTAGATCAAATATTCAGCATATTTACTGAGATATAGGCTGTCAAAGGTTAAGATAATATTTCAATAACGTTACAAAAATGACGTTAAAATTACATTAATCGTTCTCGGAAATAATTAAAAATTTCACTTATTCTTCATGAAATTCTGGACATGTTGTGTCCCTGAAACATTCCCGGACATGAAGTCTGATATGTTTGTATAAATATTCCTGTCGTTCTCTACTGAGTCCGCCTGGTATTATCTCTGGTGGTAGATTTACACCGATTCGGTCCAAACCCCACGTCGAGGCCTCAATAGTCACCTACGAGTAGACCTCTCCCATGTGACGCAGTACAATATACAGATTTGTATACTGTGAGTCCGCGATTATCACACAGGCAAATAACACTAAAGAAGTAGTTCGTAGTTAAAAGTTTGAAGATATTGACATTAAGAGCATTAATATAAAAGTATGGATTTTATTTTAAACAGAAAATGATCAAAAGATCATTACAAAGAAGGGATACTCTGTTCAAAATATTGTGTAAAGTAATGAACTTGATGTTTACGTTCTTGTTTTGAAAGTTGTTTACGTTTGACGTTCTGTTTTTTCGTCATTCTACTGTGACGTCACACAGTATATGCGGCCTAAGAAATCGCTATCCCATAATGCCTAAAAGGAAGAGTTTGGTTTGTAAGCAAACGAACTCAGGCGGAAGTTTGTGATTTGGTCGTTATTGCTGAGGATCACTGGGACCTTGTCGCCATCTGCATCAACGCTGCATAAAACAACTCCAGGCAACAGTGCTGAAAAGGTGAAGTGATGAAACTTGCGTATCACATTCAAGGGCTGAAAAGCAGTTTTTATATACTCTTTCCATTCATAGTATTTCACATTTCCATCCTCTATCATCACAGCCTCGTTACTTTTGGAGGACTTGGAGACTACGTCAGCAACATCCTGCAGAGTGTGACAATCTGATCTGAAAAATGCATCGCCGCGTAAAGGTTTTGTACAAATATACACTATTATAGAAATTCTCGATTATGCTAGATATAACCTTATCTGTTAAATATTACTTGATATTAACCCGATATCACCTCCTGTACTTCTTTTTGATCTGAGCAAAGCCTGCATCCACTTGTCATTTTGTATTTCCTGGTATCTGCATGTGACATTCAAATGCTCGATGTAGCCCAATCATGACCCGCCATAGCAAATATCCAATCAGATACCGGTTTTGTTTTGACCTAAAGATGAAGTGAGCATTAGAATATTAAAAACAGCGTATACATGTGAAAAAAATTAATAGAACTAGGTGTATATGAAAAATGAAGATGAAATATACATACCTGGATAGTTATCACAGTGAAGAACAGCACATTTCTCTCCTATGCTATAATTTTGAAAATGGTGATGAAGTATGCTGATGACTGTATTTGGCCCATGGGTATTCATTCCATTTTTTTTCCAATGGTTTGGTCTTCATCAATCAGATAATTTCGCTGTGATCCTTCTCCCTCCATACAAATTCCAAAGATCTGAATTTTCCGTGGTGTCTCAAAGAATAATGGCCATACTTGTCTGGAATGATGAGGTGCAGACACACATTGCGCGAAGTCGAAAGTGTAGTGAGTTTTGAGGAAATCTGTGGAACAGGGTCTATCAGGTGGCTCAGGAAGCTGAATAGACTGATGTTCTTCCCTGGCCTCTTCAATGCACTGACTGTAGAGACGATGCTCCCTCTCTGCTTTTTCAATGTGATCTGTAAAATTTCTTGTTGCTGTAAGCTTTTCATTTTCAGATCTTGCATTCAAAATGTGGTCCCTGTGGGGCTCACAGGTACTGCATACATTAGATCTGAAGTTGGCAAACTGAATGTTAGGAAGGCAGGCAGATCAGATGGAATAGAATGAAGACAATTTGACAGCACGAATGTGAGCCTTATGCCAAACTTCAACATATAATTGACGAATTTCGTTCTTTGGTGTTGGACAAGGTAGAAAAATGGGTGGTTTGGAGTCGCGACCTCTTGGAGCAGCTGGCATAGAAGTCCATTATCTTCAGAATATCGATTGATAAACTGCACGACAAATTTAATTCCTTCAAAGGACAGGACATTGTGTGGTTTCTTTCCGATTTTTCCATGTGTCCGTGGCTTGATTCCATTGGTATTCATATGCTTCACAAATTTTTTAAAATGTTTTTCACCAATGTTAAACTTATACAGTACCAATGTCATGGAAAAATAAAAACACATCTTTTACATACATCCCAGTCATCAAATTGTATTCATATCTCTGTCGTTTGACATCGCATCTTGAAGATCCGCCACCAGAACCATTATTTTTTAGCTTTCCCATAATGTACATATCCTTCTCTTCCTTGGAAAGTTCTCTCATGGAATAAATATGGTGACTGATTTCTTCAAAAGTTATCTTTGATATGCAATCCATTCTACAGGAGCAGCCTTTGATTATCTTTTCACGAATTGTTAAGTCAAGATTGTTATTCTCCCAGTCCTCCTCCTCTGAATTTAGGTTTTCATTCTGATCATTATCAGGATGCACAAGTTGCATTCGTTGTTCTAAAATGTGTTCGTTGGATTCATTTCCTGATGCACTATGTGAAGGAGGAAAATACGTCCTATGCCACTCGTCAATAATCTGTAACAAAATGTCCCTGTGAAATTCTACATGTAGACGTACCATGCTAATGTTTAAACCTTGATTTATTTGTTTTAAATGCAAAATCAAATACATTCATATTACAAACAGAGATTTTACAGTAGTACTGAATTTAAATTTGACAAGTTGTTGGTCGCAGCACAACATGGCAATATTTGTTTTATTATTATTATCAGTATTAGATTGTTCATGAGCTATTCATTAACTGGAGATCCAGTAAATAATATTTTTATTTATCATTAGCATGTTGATCAATTGAATGGAAGACTGAAATAAACACCTACATGTAACTACAGAAATATTTTCTCTGAATAAACGTGTATGACGGCGTATATCATCAATCTACTTTGATCACAATTCTACATGCAGAACACTTCTCTGTATATTTCGATTAATAATAAATCGCATTTGATAGAAAAATTGTATTCTCTCTCTCTCTCTCTCTCTCTCTCTCTCTCTCTCTCTCTCTCTCATTAAGAGTAATTTAACGGATCATTCATTATGGTCATTCTTTATTAAACTGGATTTACGTATTCAAATATTTATTTGCTGAAACAAAACTTTACTTTAAAAATTGTTAATGATAAATTTGAAAAGATTAATAACATAATCTGTATTATTATTAATTATTATTATTTTTTATTTATTATTATCATTGTTTATTTATTTTTTGAGTAGCCACCGGTGAATCCGCCCATGAGATATGAAAACAGCGGGACGTAACTCTAGAATTTATGCATTGACCTATAAATAGCCGCGATGAAAGCAAGTCATTTTAGGCACTAAATAAGCTTAGAAAGCCATATAATAACCCCATTATGATATAAGAACAATTAGTTATCCTTTTTCAAACTTTATGAAGACTAGGCCTAACTAGGATATCAAAACCAGCACATGTATAGACACATGTACCTGCACGGAGCTCAACAATCGGGAATGTAAACAAACGTACATGTACGTCATTGATTTATGTTTGAATGAATATCGGTAAAATAATTATTTTTCACTTAAATGACAAATCTCTAAATTGTATCATTTGAATTTGTTTAATCAGCTTGATGCATAAATTTGCATGTATATATATATGGATACATATGATCTTAGATCGAAGTGCACCCGCGGTATACCCGTCAACATTCGTGGATCCCAAATATTGTGCATCGAAATCTTATATAGGCCTAATTGTCACCAAGACAATATTGGTTATGTCTGCTTATATAAAACTCACCTCTATAAAAAGTCCATGTTTTCCTCTTGTTAATTCCGGATATATGTCAGCATCGTTCCAGATGATATATAAACACAATCACGAATATATATATACATACATATATATATATCATAAATTAAAATATATAGTATAAAAATATCAACAAAGAAAACTCATTTGCTCAGCACAGTTTACAACCAAGAGTTATTCCCCTTAATAGTGCTTATAAAGATATATTTGACTATTGATTACTATATGGTATAAATAATAAATAGATTTATCTTACTCGACTATTGCACTTAAATAATCATAGACTAAATAACCAACTTAATCAACTTGATAAGAATATTCAAAACTTATCATAATGCAAAGAATATACAAACAAATGCAATGTCATACCTATGTGTGACACAGAGCCAAATTTCTTGTCAGGTCCAGAATATTCTATATGTAGAACTTAATACGGTACCAATTTTGATGCACCAGATGCGCATTTCGACAAATAATGTCTCTTCAGTGATGCTCAAGCCGAAATTTTGGAAATTCGAAATGACAAAAAAACTTGTAAGAGCGAAAAGGAAAACTAAAGTGCCAAAAACTGGAGCCAAATTCGTCCAAGGATCAGAGCTATGCATGAGGGAGATATAATCCTTAATTTTGAAATGAATTTCTAAATTTTATCCCAGCAATTAAATATACATCCGTATTTTCAAGCTAGTAACGAAGTACTTAGCTACTGGGCTGTAGAGACCCTCGGGGACTAAAAGTCCACTAGCAGAGGCCTCGACCCATGGGTCATAATGTAGAATTTATACGGTACTAATTTTGATGTAGCAGATGCGCATTTCGACAAGTAATGTCTCTTCAGTGATGCTCAAGCCGAAATTTTGGAAATTCGAAATGACCAAAAAAAAAAAAACTTGTAAGAGCTAAAAGGAAACTAAAGTGCCAAAAACTGGAGCCAAATTCGTCCAAGGATCAGAGATATTCATGAGGGAGATATAATCCCTAATTTTGAAATGAATTTCTAAATTTTATCCCAGCAATTAAATATACATCAGTATTTTCAAGCTAGCAACGAAGTACTTAGCTACTGGGCTATAGAGACCCTCGGGGACTAACAGTACTATATGCTGGTAATAAATCTATATAGAAATAATGAAATCTCAAATACTTGTGTGAAACTAATGTTACATTACTTATTCACACAAGGAAATTCTAAAAAGTAAAAATAGCTGAATACTACTCGAACACTCTGACATTCACACATAACATATTTAAACTACTACATTTGATTCAATCATGATTTATAGTTTTAATATATATTCATACTGATATACATTTTATTCTCTAGTTGTCATTAATAACTTAAAGACAATGTAGAAATGCATATGATCACTCTTACTCAATTACTACATGTATCATAGAAAAAGCATAAAATCTAACTATTCAGCAAATGTATTCATTCAAAGTAAGCACATGTACTTTGAATTATATATGATCATAAAAACTCAAAAGAAAGTTATATTTACTTACAGTCACAATGTACATGTACTAGGAAAATCTCCTAGAAAACACTTCTATACTGTTAGAATACAATTCAAAATACGAACAATAGCAAAGAGAGGGAACTTAGACAACCAATGAAATTGGAGATTTCTATATTCTATAAATATTTACATGGTGCTATTACTGACCATTATGATCTCCTAATCTATAAGCAAATTTAGAGATATGTGCATATACTATTAAATTGTACATAAAATAAATTAGAAGTAAAGACAACTTTTGTCATGTACTAATCTTCATAATCTAAATAATGAAATAATATATTTTACTTTAGAAAAATATCACCCTGTCACATTTTTTCCTAACAATACTTTGATTTATTGTTATAGCATTAGAAAATATTGACACGAAACTTATGAGTAATATTCTAACAGGAAGAAATGAAGGGAAAACAGATGGATGCAAGGATATGTTGGATTCCGATAACTTTTTACAGAAATACGAATATTTTCCATGGATAACAAACGTTTTGCCTCATCCGTAGGAATTTGGAAGCTCAATAAATACAGAAAAATATAAGATTAACAAAATTACAATATTCATATTAGTTTCATATGTAGCATTGAAACTTGAAAACGGTTATGAGATACGATTTGCATGATAACAAAAGAGTGAATAGTCCTCAATTTCTTATGTTAGTTCAGTGATGAAGTTTCTTTTAACATGCAAAATCTTTAAAGGTGATTAAAAAAAAATCATTTTTCATCGATACTCTGGAATACTCTATTAAAATGGCTGGTTGTGTTTTTAAAGGACAGATGACCGTTCACACAGTATTGATTGTTTACTGTGTCATAGTACCCCTTACTGTTTTAAAGCTGAATTTAAAAGACAGGTGCGCTTTCACACAGTATTGATATTCACTCTGGTATCCTTTACCTCTTTTTAAGGTCAGAGTCAATTAACCTCTTTTGTCCCCTTAACACAATCACCCTTTGTATTCCAAGATCGCAGATCATCGATCGGGTATTCATCAATACCACCCCATTGTCCCCCAATACAATAGGTCCATTGTCTCCCTTAATACAATAGGCCATTGTATACTGGGCCCCAAATGTACGACTATACTACTACGATGCATGTGCAGACAAAATGACTATCATTTTGCACATCTACAAATGATATACTATCATCCTATTAAGGTTTCATGTCGATTCCATGTGTATTCTGATTTTCAGTTTTTGTACCAAAATTGCAATGTACGTGCGTGCACATGCATGCACATGCAAACAAAATGACTATTGTTCTGCACATCTACAAACTCAACACTATCATCCTGGTCGGGTTTCACAAACCTATCTTAAGATTGTCATAAGATAGATCGTAAGAGTGTCTTAAGATCTGACTTATGACAATCATAAGATATGGCACTTCCCTTTCACAAAACTATCTTAACTTTAGAAATCTTAAGATAGATCTTAGGACGTTGTTATATTTGTTACTTTGTAAAATACCGTGTTTCCTTTATAATCTTTTAACTGCATGGATGAATGTACATATATCTGAAAGATTGAAGTATATAAAGCTATAAATAGGAAATTGAAATATTACGATTTTAGGCATTAGAATGATATTTTTATAGAAACACTATGAAAGTCTGATATATATATTTTTAAATTTTCTCCCCCATTTCTCTCCTCCGAAAATAAAATATTATTCAACTAATTTGAAATATAAAGAAAAAAGACAATAGGATTGATGTGTTGATTACAAGTTAGCAACGCTGCACTTGTTTTATTCAACAAAATAATATACTGAATACAAAAAAGGTATTTAGTAAACGAGGGTGTGGATGGGTAAGGAAAACCAAAGACACAGGTAATACTTAAGCAAATTTATAAGAAATGTCACATTGAATCGAACAAAACGCGTACCCGTGTTCGACTATACATATACATGTATACTGGGCGCAAAGGCTTTCCTATGTGAAAAAGTCAATAACTGAATAAAATGAAATAGTACGAAAACTAACCAAAACATAAAAACGCAAAGAACTAGATTCACTGCTTCTGTGTCTACAAAAAATAAGTGAACGGCATTCACATACGTTTACTTGTGACAACATAGCGGCTACGAAGTTTGTGTGCATGCGCTTAGTCAAATCGGTGTCAAAAGATTTAAGATATCTATGAAACGATGTCCAAACTTTTCAGTCGCTGAAATATCAGTATTGTTTGACGAGGTGGAGAAAAGAAAAGACAATTGTTTTCAAAACAAAACTACAGTTCCAATGTTGTGAAGGAAACCTGGGGAGATGTCACTACTAGAGTAAATGCTGTAAATTCAACATATTATGTCCGTCAGGGGAAGAAATGAAGAAAACGTGGACATGCCTAAACAGCGAAAGTAGGAAAAAGTTAGCTGTGTGATATTCTAAACGAATATTGAGTTCATCATAAAGACCACATGTCGCGGTATACGAAGCTTATCAATGATGTCCACATCCTCCATATAGTCTACTAAATTGTTTCTGTCCCAGAAACCACGTTCCCTCCGGATAACCTACCTATCTCTTAGCACAACGTAGTTCAGTATAGACTTAAGACAAGTATCTGGATGTCTTAAGATTTCAAACAATCTTGAGATTATCTTCAGATATGACAGTTTTGTGAAACAGCTATGATGAATCTATGACAAAGTTTGGTCTTAAGACAGATCTTAATCGTAAGATAGTTTTGTGAAACTGGCCCCTGGAAAGTTTCATATCGATCCCTTTCGTAGTTTCTGAGAACACTCCAGGACAAAAAAGTACCGGAGAAAAATGATAATAATAGTAAGAAACAGAGTAAAATCAATATGTTCCCAAACTGTGTTTGGGGAACATAATTAGAAGACGGAAAATCAATAGTGTTTGACAAGCGGTGCGTCTTATAGACGCCATGCCATCAAGCTGTATGTACACAGACTGCACGAGAATTGAACACGGTTATAGCATGTCAAACTGGAACATTACATTGAGTATGATAAAATTTGTCAAGAATTTCGTCAAATTGTAGGGTTTGGGGAAATGTGGTGGGGTGGGGGTTACAGCCGTTTTAATGTTTATTTCTGTCCCAAGTTGTAATACAATATGAATCCCGAGAATTTTAGAAGTAATCTGCAATAAACAATAGACACCTGGAAAGAGGGAGGGGCAGCCGGAGAAGTTGGTTTCACGTCTGAAAATTCTTATTTCGCAAGATTCAAAAAACGAAATCAAAGCTCTATTTAAATCCAAAGTTTTTGGGGTAAGAGGGGTTGATCCGTTATTTCAATTCTTTGGTTAATTTGATTATATGTCCACATCAATTAACAACTACATGTACTATATAAAAAAACATGGGCCAGCCTATAGGTCGTAAACGTGTGGGGCTAATCCCCACACCCATCCCCTAATGCTACGTAACTCAATACGCGTCGAGCTGTTTAATGTATTAGAAATTTATTTAGATAAAAACATATTTTCAAAATATTGAATACACATGAAAAAACAAAACTTAAAGCAGGTTTCAACGGAAAGATTACATTCGATACGTATTCAATATTCAAGTACGCGTGATTGACATTCTAGGAAATTTTCAGGGAGGGGGTGTTTGAACCTGAGGATCAAGTTTTTGATATCATGTTATGTTTTTTTTTTATCGTCTGCATTAGGTTTTATAGGTTAGCTACCAAATAAAAACACTAAAAAAAAAGAATTTAAAATGTCAAACGAATTTACAAAAGGGTGTGATCAAAAGTTCAATGACTGACACCCCCCCCTAAATAAACAAACAACCAAACTCACATAATTTTCATTAACACCCCACCACTTTCAAACTAAATTTGATGAATGTTAAAAGGTAATGATAATCAGTGTGTGGAAATGTCGGTTGACATAAACTTACAGGAGCCCCCCCTACCCTAACTATTCAAATTTAGATTTTTATCCAACAATCAATGCGATGCAGCATAATTAATGTTCCCGGAAAAATATAAATACCATACTCTGATATATATATATATATATTTACATCTCTTGCACGCTCTTTTTAAAACCATAATCAAAGATGTGTGTGCGTGTGTGTTGCAACATCGGTACCCCATTCTAGATCAGCGAATGTGATGTACATGCGTTGTTGCACATGTAATTTCTGCATATCTAATTGTGTTTTGGTCGTCCAAATATTGAAAATTAATAATGAAGAATTGATTATATGCTTAAGATATATTGATCCTGATCTATTAGATGATTAATATTTATAGAATTTGTTACCCCATGACCCGACATTGCCTACAAAAATGCACACAATGAACACATGAATAAAATCAGTTACTAAAATTATTTTACAGTCACATACCCGTATTAGTTTTCATTAATTACAGAAAAATCCCTTAAATGGCACTTAATTACAATCAGATATAATGAATCCTTATAATCACGCTATGAATTTATGACCGCAACGTATTGTGCGTCCCCTGTATTCAGGGGGAAATATCTCGGGCTGCATTGTAAAGAATGTATTAATATTCCATATTCAAATATAAATGTTTTACCACTTGACGTTGCGGAAACTGCCAAGATCAGCAATTTTAACGTACAACGTCACGGAAAAGAAATCAAATTTTGTTCAGGCGAAGTACAAACGGATTTTTGAATCGATCTACCGGACAAGCATAAACTCTATATAGCCTGGATAGTCAAGATCGTAACAGCTAGCCTAGGGGCTAGGTATGGTGGCTGATTTGTGCCATTTTACAATGTGTTGGTATCAGGGAGGCGAAGCCCCCTGAGGGAAAACTATTTTAGCAAATTAGGGCCCCTTAAAATGTATTTAAAAAGTTTCTTTTTTAACGAAATATATTTAATGATTGACCACATTTTTTGTTTACGCATGATTTTAAGAATCACTGAAGAGACATGATTTTTAAAAATGCATCCCGTGTCCAATCTCAACACAACACGTCATGCAACGGCGTAATATAAATTGAATTGCAGAATGTAACAAAGACGCTGGCGATGACCATCAATATAACCATCTCCCAGCATCTGTAAGTCTATCTTCAATTTACATTAAGTGTACGTCGTGCCTTTAAAATAATTAATTTGGAATTGTTGCAGTTTAACACACACACACACACACTCTCTTCTCTAATCTTTCTCTTACTGACGCAATTTTTTCTATATTCTTTTTGTCACCAAATAATGTGCAGCATGGACACGATTTAAGCTAAAAAAAATCAAATTTTATTTTTCTATTCTTAATGTTTAGAATGCTTAACTAATATATTTCTTATGGTCAGCAAATATTTGAATGTCAGTTTTCGAAGTACATGGGAGATACAGAGCTCACAATTCCTTGTTATGAAAACAAGGCTCGTGTCATGATTTTATTTACATAGGTTAAATATACTTGCAAAAGTTTCGTTTAAAGCAGATGTTTGTTTTCAATTTGCAAGTTACTTCTGAACAGAATTAAATAGTTTCTAGTGTTTGGCACATCTCAATTTGTTTTAAACATGCTATTTTCTATTAAGCAATCTATATGTAAGAAAAAACCTGGAACGAGCCTTGTGTACATAACAAAAAATTGTGAGTACTGTATCTCGCTTGTACCTCTACAAATGATATTCAAATTTTAGTTAAGTATTAGAAATATTTTAGTTAAGCATTGTAAATAATAAACATGGAAAAATTAAATTTGAAAATTTTCAGCTTAAATCGTGTCCATACCCCTTTAACGACCCCCTCCCCCCAACTTAGTTCGTTCATATCCGGATTTGATCAAAAGTTCTCAAAATTTTACCACCCTTCGCAATGTAATTTTCTCGCGCTTTTAAACAAAGGAATTCTTTGGAACACCTTCTCTGAAAATATTCAGTTGTTACACTTCCAAAAATTTCTGGTCCATAAATTTGGTGCCTGCACCAATGTTTCTACGTATGTTGAGTTGTTGGCCTCTATTGGTAAAACTGCTTTTTGATTCGCAAAAGCAACAATCACACACATGTATCTATAAGATGATAAAGCCTGGTGTTTTTTTAATTTTATTTTTGATTATTCCAAACACAAAACCTGTAAGATATTTAGACAGACATCGTCGTATAATTAGGTACACATATAAATATTCATAAAACACACGCTGGGAATGGTAAGATTTAAGTTCAAAAAGAAATAATACAAAACATCATATACTTCGAACTCAAATGTTTGAATTTACTTGTAACACTATGTAATATTTGTTCAGAACAGTACTTACTTTTTTGACTTTTGTTTTGTGATCTGGGTCGAGGGGTTTTCTGAAGAACACAGGGGTACATGTATTAAGTGTATATGTTTCTTAAATGAAAACAATGCAGTGAACTCTTGTATTTACATCTCAAAGTCAGCATTAATAAAGAATGACCTTGACCTTGGAATATGCTAAGATCAAGGTCAAATTCAAACACTCATTCAACATATGACTTTGACCCTGGGAGATACAGAGGTCAAAGTCAGGACTCAAACACATAAAACAAACATGGCCTTGAGCCTGGGGGGGGGGGGGCAGGAATCAAGACAGAATTTACAAATCAAATGCTATATTTTTCGAATGTACAGAATAAGCCACAATATAGTGCAAGGCAAATTTCTCGAACTTCAATCTCTCATTCCATCTTCCGGAGACATGGTGCTAATACAAGTCAAAGAAACCTAGTACTCACTAGTACAGGTGAGATAATCACCAAAGAGGAACAATAAAGATTGACTCCATTGATAGACTGACGCAATGCTAATATTTGGATCAATATTTCTGGCCTCACACCCTGCTAAATCATCTGAGTTACTAAAGTACATCCATACAGTAAGGCTAGGGGCAGCAAGAGGGGCAGTAAGTTGGTTTGATTATGACACCCAATACAGATTTCGTATGGCCATCCATCCATCCAGCTCCTGGGGAGAATTTGATACAGATTTATGGTTACTTTATATGTCACCTAAGCCTTAAATTCCATCACAAACAACACAAAAGTGCTTCGACTACAACTTGAAAGGCACTTGCACAAAAATGCAGTGCCGTTATTCTCATTCGTGCACTCGTTGTAGTGGCCTGCACCCGCAAGTTAATTGCAATCCAAATAAGCCCCAGTCTTATACACCTTATGGACAGATATCAGCTCAATCATCTTTTCGCCGCCCAAGCCCCTCATACACCTCATCCAATCAGCATGCAGGGTTTCAAAACCAACAGTAATATTGTAGACAGCAGTCACCACAATCACAAAATTCAATAAAGCAAGGCTACCAAAACATTTGAACTAGGAAAAAATATCAATAAATCAGTGTTAAGAAACAACCTGGTAAACTATCCCAATAGATCTATAGCAAACAAATTATTGTACAGGTTTTCCTTTTGATTCCGTTTACATTATTCAGGCCCAAGAACCCATTCAGAAAATAGTAATTTAGTTTCAGCATATCTTTTGGGTCCCACACATAGTCTGGTATTATTAGGGATAGACATTGATACTGTTAACATGATGCAAATTGCAAATTGCAAAGTGCACAGAACCTAGACTATTGCTAAAGCAACTTGTAACCAGAAAGCGGATAACGCTACGACAATTACAATCATTGTTAGGGAAGCTCAATTTCTTTACGAAAGATTTTGCACCAGGTAGGGCTTTTGTTAGGTGAATGCATGATGCAACCATTCGTGTGCAGCAGCCACATCACTCAGTGAAATTGAACCAAGAAACGAAGGAGATATGCACTTATGGCTAACATTTTTGCAACAATTGGATGGGAGAGTGTACTTTTGTGAGTCAGAGTGGTCTTCAAACTTGGTTCTAGAGTTGGTTACATACAGCTCAGGGGCGCGTTTTACAAAAGAACTTACGACTTACGACCAAGTTTACATATTGAAATTTTCTAGTTTATTGTAAGATCATTTACTCCAAATGCAATATATATTTTTTAAATATTGAAAACTAAGCCTCAGAAAAGTTTTACTTCATTCACTCAAAGTAATAAAAGTGTAATACAATTTAAGACTTGCGACTTTGTCGTAACTTCTTTTGTAAAATGGGCCCCAGGTGCTAAGGATCTGGGCTGTGGGGCATATTTTCAAAGTGAATGGTGCTACTTTCCTTGGCCTTCTGGTTAGCATAGATCAGACATTCTTTCAGACATGACAACACTTCAGTTGATTCCAGTAGTATTAGCCATAAGTCTATGGGAGAGAAAGATGGAAAATAAGAAAGTACTGATACACATTGATAACCAGCCACTGGTTACTATCCTCAACACGTAAACATCCAAATCAAAGAGAATAATGAGTTTGCTATGTCTTTTCATAATAAAATATATGTTGATGTATATTTAATTGCTGTTATAGAATTTAGAAATTCATTTCAAAATTAAGGATTATCTCCCTCATGCATACCTCTTATCCTTGGACGAATTTGGCTCCACTTGTTTGGCACGCTGTTTTTGGCTATATTTAGATCTAAAACTTCATGGTTATTTCGGATTTCAAACATTTCGGTTGAGCATCACTGAAGAGACATTATTTGTCGAAATGCGCATCTGCTGCATCAAAATTGGTATCGTATAAGTTTTACATTATGACCACTGGGTCGAGGCCTCTGCTGGTGGACTGTTAGTCCCCGAGGGTCTCTACAGCCCAGTAGCTAAGTACTTCGTTACTAGCTTGAAAATACGGATGTATATTTAATTGCTGTTATAGAATTTAGAAATTCATTTCAAAATTAAGGATTATCTCCCTCATGCATAGCTCTTATCCTTGGACAAATTTGGCTCCACTTGTTTGGCACGCTGTTTTTGGCTATATTTAGATCTAAAACTTCATGGTTATTTCGGATTTCAAACATTTCGATTGAGCATCACTGAAGAGACATTATTTGTCGAAATGCGCATCTGGTGCATCAAAATTGGTACCGTATAAGTTTTACATTATGACCCCTGGGTCGAGGCCTCTGCTGGTGGACTGTTAGTCCCCGAGGGTCTCTACAGCCCAGTAGCTAAGTACTTCGTTACTAGCTTGAAAATACGGATGTATATTTAATTGCTGTTATAGAATTTAGAAATTCATTTCAAAATTAAGGATTATCTCCCTCACGCATAGCTCTTACCCTTAGACGAATTTGACTCCACTTTTTTGGCACACTGTTTTTCCCTATGATAGCTCTAAAAACTTCATTGTTATTTCGGATTTCAAACATTTCGGTTGAGCATCACTGAAGAAACATTATTTGTCGAAATGCGCATCTGCTGCATCAAAATTGGTATCGTATAAGTTTAACATTAAATAACATTTTCTTTGGTGCTGTTGATACTATATTGAAACTAAATAGATATTTAGAAAGAGCAGGTAGTCCTTTACCAAAATTGTAAATTTATTGATCCCTGGGGTAGGGTGGGGCCAAAATGGTCAGTTATCAAATGTGTGAACAATAGACATTTTTAACTTCTTAATGATACCGATCTTTCCAATTCTTTTCATATTTGGTATGAAACATTTTTGGATCAAGGGGGACATAAATTATATATTTCAGGATTCTTGTACCCCTGGGGCCTTAGGGTGGGGCAAACACTGCCCAAAATTGACCAATTTTCAAAATTCTTCTCGAGAACCGTACACGTGTAAGAAAAACAAAAATGCATGGTGATGGAGAGCAGAGAGGCCTCTACTAAAATTGTAAATTTGATGATCCCCAGAGTAAGGGTTCTGACCCAAGGTGGGGTCAAACTTCGTATATAGTATTTATGTGTAAGTTTGCTGATACTGTATAAAATCTAAATGCACACTTAGGAATAGTAGAAAGGGATGTGCAAAAAATGGTGAATTTCAAATCAAAACCCTGGGTTATGACTTTAGTATGAGTCCAAATTAGTCATATCTTTTGATGTTTTAATATTAATACACCTATTATTTAAAGCCTTTCACCAGTGTATGTACTTTTGAGGGCAGTGAAGTTTCAAGAACACATTTTGTTTTATACTATTGCTGAACATTAGAATTTAGCTTAGATATTCAGAACAGGAAATTTTTTCTAGATTCCATAGCCCATGGAATAGTGATACTTTTTGACTAGTATTCAGGTAACCGATAGAAGCCTGTGGACCTCTTGTTTACTTACTTTTAAGATCTAAGTCATAACAAAACATGTTGAACAAAAATAAAAACTTGCTTGTGTTATTTATAACTGTTAATGCATTAATTATTACAAAAACGAAAATAAAACATCGATAAACAAAGGATTTGACATCATATCGTATTATCTTAAAGCGTCATTTTATAAAAAACTCGCCAAGATCCGCCAAGCGTATCCAACACTACCTATTTTAGGCTAGTTTATCGAAAGCGAAGGTAGGTTTTTTGATCAGTTTCATTATATTTACAAATGAAGTAAGATTCTATTATAGCTTACTGACTTCATCCCACACTTGAAGCAATTTCAAAGGTGCAGGCGGTAACTCTGGAACAAACGTTTCGGAATTGATCAGCAATTTTTTAAATCGATAAATATCGATATTCTTAGAATACTGTAAGCACAAAAATATAGCATTTTATAAATTACCTTCGCAGTCACCATTGCGTACGTGACATCCGGTCTACAAAATCTTTAATCTGGAGGATAGAAATTTATACAGTAAGTGTTTCTTTCTCATTGGCTTTAGATCATACGATTTAATTTTCAAACCTTATTTAGAGTCTAATTCATTGAATGAATATTCGTTTGTTGACTCGTGGACAATTTAACTGCCCATTACCCGCTAAGTTATTTTTGTTTTGACACGTTTGTTTGCATAACAACGTCCAAAACAAAACCACAAATATAAAGGCACAAACGTGATCCGATTGAGGACGGGATATGTATGTAGCGAAAATGACATAGAAACGGAGAAACACTTTTTACTACGCTGCTCGTTATATAATAGGACAAGAAAGGATTTCTCCAGTAAAATATAATTACCTGATTACATGTACCACAGTTTAAATTTAGATTATTCTTTATTTGTCATTGTAATTACCAATTATCCACGACAGATAGCAAATTTTATATCCAATTCTTTTAAAATCAGACAGCAAAAATTAAGGGAAAAAAATGACATAGAAACGGAGAATCACTTTTTACTACGCTGCTCGTTATAAAATAGGACAAGAAAGGATTTCTTCAGCAAAATAGAATTACCTGATAACCACAGTTTAAATTTAGATTATTCTTTATTTGTAATTGTAATTACCAATTATCCACGACAGACAGCAAATTTTATATCCAATTCTTTTAAAATCAGACAGCAAAAATTAATGAAAAAAAATATAATGTCATATCTCACTAGCATGTATACTGTTAGATATCTGTTTTTCCCTAAAGTAGCTCTTACAAGTTTATTGTTATTTTGGTTGAGCACCACTGCGGGAACATTATTTGTCGAAATGCGCATCTGGTGCATTAAAATTGGTACCGTATAAGTTTTACATATTGATTCAAATTGACATATAGGTCCGCTTGGGCCGGGTGTTATTTCATTTATATACAGATATGGAAATGTTGTTAATTAACGTACGTACACATGCTAATAAATTACTTACTACTACTATAAAGGCATTGGTACGATAAAGCCACTTACTGCTACAACCGTGGTGTATGCTGTTTGAATTAGTGTTGTCATTGTGTTGTAAATTTCCAGGGTATTCACAGAAAACGCTGATGACCTAGTGCCATGATATAGACAATTGAGGTTACATATAAATGTCCACAAAACAAAACTAATGAAAATAAACAGGAATTTTAATATAGCAAAAAAGCATAGAAGACGTTGATAATGTTGTTATTCATTTGGGCAGCACGTTTTAATAGAGATTTTACCTCAATTATTGCAGAGATCGAAGAATACCGCGTCCACTTTTTCCTAATGTTATGACATTTTAAATGATATATGCTAAAAATGGAAACCAACAGTGCTCAAGCAAAGAAAGTCACGAATGGGACATGTGATTGTAATTTGGAAAAAAAATTACACTTGTTGATATAATTGAATTCTGACTTGGCCGGGTTTGATAAACTTGTTTCATTACACGTTTTATCATTTTCATTATGCCTCTGTCGTAATAGTGCAATTGGTATATATTGTTTTATATAATACCTCATATTGCATTGAGTGTGGATTGAATGTAATGGTGACAATTGAAAAATATTTGTAAACAATAATTTGGTATAATATTTTATCCAGGAATAGAGTATGAAAAATCCTTAAATATATCAGATTTACATTGTAAAGTAATAGAATGTCCAAAAACTATCATAAATAGTCAGTCATACTACGGGTTTAATATACCTAAAATAAAACCAGTTTATGAACCGATTGTGGGGTTTTCACTAGGGCAATTTTGATGCCCCTTAAGCTACCGAGAGGTTAAAATCGGATGCAAATATCCAATAATTCAACAGCACTTTTGGGCTGTTCTTGGTCAATATGAAGGGATTGGATTTCTGGGAAATTATGGGAATCATCGATTGTTAACATTGCTTCTATAAGTCATGAAATATTTCTCGGGCGGGGGGGGGGGGGGTGTGGCTTATTGGAAGAGCGTCCTGGAATGTGAACTTGCATGTCAAAATATATTGTACATAAAATGAACAAAATACATTGTTAATTCAACAAATTTAATGAGTAAGTGGTTTCTTAAATTCAATGAATAGTTTTCTAAAACCGAAACGTCACAATAAAAGTAACCTTCTGTTTTATCCTGAATTCAAGTGACTTCTGACTCGTTGTTCGGTCTGAATAGCGGGACATGCCAAGGATATGTTCTTATTTTTGACGCAAAAAAAAAAAAATTAAAAAAAAACATTTCTTGCATATTAAACGAACTCCTTAGATCTGTCTATCAAGTCGTATCATGACGTACGTCAAAACGTAGACATAGCGTCACACATAGTCTTGCCCTGCCTTTATCAACATTTCACTTTGTTAAACATTAGACCTAATGGTGCACTTTATTTTGGAGCTAGGAGACCAAAATATTCGAATGATGATCCACGTAAGTGCAAGGTTTGACTATGTGAGATCTTCGTAACGCATGTTGCATGAAGTGCCCAAGTGTGAAAAGATGGTGTACTAGAGAGGTATTTCTGCTACCCATGGTGAGAAGGTACGACCCAAATGTCTGATGTCTTTGGAGGATATATATTAGTTTCCAGCCACATTGATGAGACTGAAAGTTGGATTATATGTTTATAAAGTTTTTTGCAAAAAAAAATTTTAAAAAGTTTCACACTTTACATGTCACATTTGATTCAATCTTGCCTTACGTCAACAGACAATTAGGTCCACATCATATTCATGCAAAACTTTACTATGTTCCATTAAGAGTTTTAGATACGTTATTTGTAGAAGCTACAGCTACCGGTAGTCTATACTTGGATGTTTCAAGACCTGAATGCAAGATGAAGATAACGAACAGTGATCAATCTCATAACTCATACAAGCAATACAAAATAGATAGTTAAGCAAACACGGACCCCTGGACACACCAGAGGTGGGATCAGGTGCCTAGGAGGAGTAAGCATCCCCTGTTGACCGGTCACACCCGCCGTGAGCCCCATATCCTGATCAGGTAAACGAAGTTATCTGCAGTCAAATCAGTGTGCCAAGAACGGCTTAACATATATAGACTGAACTCTATGATTATGGATGTTTACAATCACAGCCTCTTTAAACCAGCACGGGCCATGGATGATATTCCTTTCAAATCATGTCGCCAGTTCCTTAAGCTCAAATTTACAAACAAAGGAATAGATGCTGCCAACATAAGCAACACTCGTCGTCATCAAAGGGTTCAGTCGTGTATTCCAACTTATTTCAAGTTGAAGTACACACCCTTTATTTCCTACAGCTATACTTCTGCTATTGCATCCAAACTTTTTGATTATAAAAAAACTTTGCAGTGCCTAGATATAGACCATCTTAGACGCAATCCACCAATGTGTTCTTGTTCTTCATCTTCTTTCAACTATAGTCCAGCTGGACATGTCATTACTGGTGATGTTGATATAGTTGAAAATGAAAACCTCAAATCACTTATTCTAAAAGGTCATAAATACAGAGAACCTCGGTCTTTTAATTGGTGACAAAACTTCATCTCTACTATGAATTCTCTCAAAAATTATGCCAGGCGATGGGCTAAATATGAAAAAGAACTTGATACATTGTCAGAATGGGTTAAACGCATAAGAGGAATACCAAAATCCCACATTAGACATATTAAAACAAAAGTACGTACCATCTATCCTTCTGTGTTTAGTAAACCAGAAATTATAAATGATTGATTGATTGATGTTTTCCGCCACACTCAACAATTTTTCAGTTATCTGGTGGCGCCCAGTTTTTATTGGTGGAAGAGAGAACCCAGATACAATGTACCTGCGAAGAGGCCACCGACCTTCCGAAAGTAAATGAATTAGATGGGTTACATGAGGAATATGGTTTGGTTCCGGCTGACAAAGGTAGTAACAACATTGTCTTTGTTTGTAAGGCTCATTATCACAACTGTATTTTAAACAAACTTGCCATTAATTCCACTTTGGTAATCGTACTTATACTCCAACTGCCCTTTCAAAAGAGGAGAGTTTTCAAAACCATGCTTCAGTTTTAAACTCATTTTATATCCCAGTCAATGGGTCGAATGAATATAAGTTACCGTACCTATACTGGATTCCTAAACTACATAAAACCCTTACAAAGATACATTGCTTGATCCAGTAAGTGCTTTACCAAGCCCCTATCTTTGCTCCTCACGAAAATATTAGCAGTTGTGAAGGAGAAACTTCAGACTTACTGTGCGTCTACATATGCCAAAAGTGGTGTTAATTAAATGTGGATTCTAAAACATTCTAAAGAACTTTTAGTAAATTGAAATCAATAACATCAAAACCTATGACTTTTCATCACTATACACAACCATTCTTCACGATAAATTATAGACAGTTGCTTCTTCAACAAAAATGGAAAACGGAAATGTTCATATCTAGTGATCAGTCATCGGAAAAGTTACGTTGTTAAATACTTCTTTAATTTCACGCACAAGTACTCTGAAGTTGAAATAAAAAATCAATATATGCACCCAGGGGTGCATGAGCCGAGTTGCATTTGATACATTGTAAAGTCAGAAATGATGTGGCATAGTTATAATTGTGAATATTCGGATTTAAACTTTTAGAGTTATCATGCAGATCTAGATATTTCTAAATTTTCAATCTTTTTTTTTAGAACTGTGACCTTGACCTTTTTTCTCCAAAATCAATAGGGGGTGGGGGGTCTTCCTAACCTGCTATCCAACAATATAACCAAGTTTCATTTGATTCAATTTTAAACTTTTCGAGTTACTGTCCAGAAACCATATTTGTCTGAAGTTTTCAATCTATTTTCGGTCACTGATATTTCTAAAATTTTCAATCTCTTTTAGAACTGTGACCTTTGACCTATTTTCTCCAATAGGGGTCTTCTTTACCTGGTACATAATAATATCGTTAAGCATCATTTGATTCAGATTTACACTTTCTGAGTTATCATCCGGAAACCAACTTTTTGAAATTTTCGTTCTATTTTCGGTCACTGTGACCTTGACCTTTAGCCATTTTTCTTCAAAATTAATAGAGGTTTTTGTTACCTAGTACCCAACAATATACCAAAGTTTCATTTCATTACATTGTAAACTTTTTGAGTTATCATCCTGAAACCAATTGTTGACGTCCGCCCGCCCGCATCACCAAACCAATAGCCGAGTTCAACTTCGTTGCAACTCGGCTAAAATATTCTAGAGTTCCTCATTTACAATATCTTTGTGGTCTTTAGTGATCAGGTCTTCCAACAGTCTGTTGGAATTCCCATTGGCACGAATTGTGCTTCTTTGTTAGTTGACCTGTTTCTATATTCACATGAAGCAGAATTTATTCAAAAACTTCTACGTGAGAAGAAAAAATCTCTTCCTGTGGCATTCAATTCGACAATTAGATATATTGACGATGTTTTGTCTATTAACAATAATAACTTTCATTCATATGTCGATTCGATATATCCCTGCGAGATCGAAATAAAAGACACCACAGAGTCGTCCACTTCTGCTTCATACTTAGATATTGTATTGAAAGTAGATATTAAAGGCAAACTGGCAACTCAACTGTATGACAAACGGGATGATTTCAGCTTCTCCATCGTTAACTTTCCATACTTATGTAGCAATATTCCATTATCGCCTGCATATGGTGATTATATCTCTGAAATGATTCGATACGCAAGAGCTTTTTCTGCGTATGGTCAGTTTTTAAATCAAGGTAAGCTACTGACAAACAAGTTGATGGTACAGGGGTTTCAACAGTCTCAATTAAAGTCAGCATTTCGCAATTCTATGGTCATGGTCATTATAACGATTTAGTTCGTCAATACAACCTATCATAGGGTCAAATGCTGTCTGACGTGTTTCATACCGATTGTTAAGTCGTTCTTTGCACACTGATTTTGACTACGGATAACTCCGTTTACCTGATAGGGATATAGGGCTCACGGCGGGTGTGACCGGTCGACAGGGGATGACTAATCCTCCTAGAGGCACCTGATCCAACCTCTGGTGTGTCCAGGGGTCCGTGTTTGCCCAACTATCTATTTTATATTGCTTATAGGAAATATGAGATTGATCACTGTTCGTTATCTTCACCTTTCATGTAGTAGGAGTTATACATAACTATCAAACTGTTTAAAATATGAAATGTTGACTCAAGATAAAGTAATTACAATGCATGTTTAGTTGGTTGGAATTTATTCAAGGGAACATGTTTTCGTGTTTTCATTTTTTCCCAACTTTAAAGATTTTTTTAGATTGCAAAAAATATTTGTGTAGAAATCAAATAGTCGTGTTCATTAAAATCTCTCTTTTCACATTGTAAACAAACTTTCCTTCAGATAAAACCAGAACGTTTATTTTTTTCTTTCCTACAAGATTCTCTGTTTCACCAATTTCCACCTCACTTTTCATGATGCCAGGAGCTTCGGCGGAAATATTCCATATCGGAGGCATGTTTGAAACATGAACATACATGAATTATTAAGTTTGTGTGCATGTTTTGCACTTTAAATGATTAAAAGTGTTTGTCATTAAATATATTTTTAATAAGTAAGATGTAAAGTGACATTTGATAATTATTGTATTGACTTTTTTATGTCAGTGATGCTGTTTGAAATTCAAAATAATGGTTACCAGTTTTGGGAAACAACTCTTTTTTTAATTGCAGTTTGAATTGCTGAATGGAGCTGACCATGTCAAAATACCTTTGATCAGAATGACATTTATCAGAGTTGATTTTTTTTCTCTAAACTCCACATCCCATTAAATTGCTCACTCAGTTTGGTGCATGACTGCAGACAGGACTGTGCTAGACTATATTCAATCCAAGGAGTTTTAAAAGTTAAATGTATATGTAAATACCTGTAGAGTTTTTGAACAAAATATACTAAATAAGTTTTTTGATCCAGATCAAAACATATCTCTTACCCAAAAGGACATTCATAGTATGCATAGCATACTTTTTTTCTTTTTAAGCAAAGATTTGTACACTTTATACCTGGTTTTCTTCATGGAAGCCAAACAGAAGATAATGATATACTCCAGGGATTCATATCTAATAAACATGATGATTAATAGTATTATCATATCCAATTTCGCCCCATAACTGACTTGAACTTCGTAATAGCTCATATAACAAGTTTGGGGAAGAAGTATTTTAAGTCAGCTATGGTACAAAGCGTAATATGCAAATACTGGCTAAGTACCAGTTAACATCGGGATCTTTGTGTTCACAGGCTGAACGGAGTAGCCCTTTTTCGTTCAACCTGTACAAATGAAAGGGCAGAGACAAAGTTCTGTTCCGCTACTCTTTTTTATTAAAGAAACATTTTATCATTATAATCATTGATTACAATTCATATTATACAATATACAATAATAATTAAAAACATTATTATAAAAGTTCACACAAAAATTAACGAAGCCATCTGAAAAATTGAAAAGTTATTTCAGAAATGCACAAGTATACTCAATATCTTACCTGTATAAATGAAAGGCCAAAGACATAGTTCTGTTCCGCTACTGAAGAACTCTGTCTCTGTTCCTCGCATTTATACCCCCCCCCCCATACATCCTCCAACATCCTTATCATATCTGTTATATCTTAATAATCTGTACTATTGACATTGGCTTTTAATACAAACTCAAAGCCAACACAATTATTTACTTGAAAAATCTATCATTTAGCGTTGCATACTCAACTTCACTTCTAAGGTTTTGCATAATTTTTAATTTCTTTTTTCTTGTAAATAATATATATAAATGATTGACCTCTGGTGACTGATTTCTTACACTCCGATTTGTTACACGTTTCCTCTGACCAAAATCGATTTCACCCTCATGATCTTGAAAACAAGCTATAAACATAAATACTAATATTCTCCGTCACCTCACCTCACGGTGAAAAGTTCAAACATTTTTGTTTTGCATATTATTGTTGTTTTAGTCCCACATTATTTTGCCAAGTCATTACTCCATTCATTACTCTTCTCCCTTATTTCAGAATTCTATCATCTGTTTTATACATTGCAAATTTTGTTATGATAAATTCCCCTTCCCAACGAAAATCTTGTCATCAAAATTGAATTAAAATTCAATTTCTCTTAAGGCTTTAAATACAAAAGGTATAAGGAAGATCCCGTGATAGAAAATCATAATAAGATGAGCTGTTCTCTCACGCATTTCTATAATTTAATTTTAGTATAAAAAAATAATTTGCTGATTCTGTATCAGAAATTAAAGAAAATCTTTAGCTAGTGATAATCTATATAAATATGTTGCATTTTTTTTTAAATTCATGCAGATGCGATTTTTTTTTTTTAAAACATTTTCAATTAGTTGCAAAATAGTAAATGGTAACACATTGTGATCCTTTTTTTATGACTCGTAATAGGAACTTTATAAAATTTCATATTCATTTATTTTCAAATGGCTTAAATAACTAATAGATATCATAATGAATACAATAGTAAAAATAAAAAAAACCCTTTCAACTCAAATAATGAGTATATCGTGGGGGGTGGGGGGATCCCACACTATAAACAATAGGGTATGTAAGTCTCGGCACGTGATCTGCGAGAAATAGCGATAAATTTCACTTCCGGGCAGTCGTAAATGTGAAAGTCATGGCGCTTTCGATAGCCTACTGGACATCGTACGTAAATGGCCAGAGCAACCTGGCCAAAAAGAGCGAGGCTGCAGTAGAAGGTGGAAGGGTGTTGAGGTTTACCTTCGACCATGAGCTGCGAGTGATAAACTCGTCGGTGCAGGCCTCAATGCGAGATACATCGTACACAGTTCAAGTAAGTGTGTATCAAGCATTTGCCATTGTCATTTTAGGCCTATAATTTAGTTTAGGGTATTGAATAATAGTAGAAATCTTCACAGGATATCTATTTTTTCTTCAAAGACATGTGATACAGTCATGTATTTTATTAAAATTTTATTGGAATCCCCACCGACTATATCTGCAATACTACATACATGTAAAGACGTACTCATGTATCGTGTGAAATTTCAAATTACCTACCTAAGTTTTTGATCACTATTTGTTATTTCCTAATGGTCTAACACTAATACAGCATTTCATTAAGCAGTACCGTCTTATAAAACAATGGTCCATTGTGTATTCAATGTATTCATTATTTATCCATCATGTGTTTTTCAATACTAGGTTTTTCTTTAAGAAAGTGACAATGATATCATAAAAGATGCTTCATGCCAGTGTCCAATGGGAGAATTTAAATGTCACTATTTGGCAGCAACACTACTGTTTAGGTAAGTTTAGATAAAAATGACTTGTTCACTATGTACCTGAGTGTAATTGTGTAATGAGATTTATAATACATAAACCTTAAAAAGTGCCAATGGGATATTCTGGCTTTGTGCTATTTTTTACTTGCTTGCATGGTATATATAGGATCTCACATGGTTTGTGGTTTGATATGATTTACTTTCAACGAGTTGTGTTTTCTATTCCCGAGCCTTGGCGAGAGGATAGAAAGCACACAACCAGTTGAATTTAAATCAAATCAAACCACAAACCATGGGAGATTCTTTTTATCACATGTTAACCCCACCCTGGTTATTCATTTACCTTACAGTACTGTATAGTTGGGAATTTTGGTTCGCTCTGACATTTTGTAAACAAACTACGTAAAACTGACGTTTGTGATGTCACTGGATAAAGGAGTAAACATGTGATAAATTGTAATATGACATGTATATTACATGAATTAATATTAGCATTTTTCTACTCAAAAATTTACACATATTTGTAGTTATAAGAGGGCAAGTAAAACGGACGTTAAGTGTAGTTGGGTCAAACATCCCAAGTCAGCGCCACCTAAGGAAACAGTAACTATGCAGGAGCTGTATCCATCAAATCAACCTAATTACACGTACATATTTCAGTTATGTTTTTGATATTGATTAAAATTATGTTCTCCATTACACAACTATCATTGCAGATTGCTAAAGCATTACTTGAATTTTTTTTTTGTAATCGAAGAAGTTGAGTCTGTATGATCCCTTTAAAAAACAAGAAAGTTTTAAGTTGTTATGCTTTTTTTTTTTTTTTTTTATAAATCAGAGAACTCAAGAGAGTTGTAAAGGATGACGACAGGTTATTTTTGCGTAATTAACTCGGCCAATTGGGGCGCTTTACAGGTTGTTTTCATCTTTCTGAAAACAGTTTCCTTGTTTATGAGCAGTTTTCCTGCTTAGGACTGACCAAGAGTTTTGCATGGTTTTTTTTTTAGTTATTAATAAGATTTACTAGACAGATGTTGTTGACAGATTTTAGTATTGATTGATTTTAATATGTATGTATGCAGTATTTGAATTGTTTATTCCAGAATTATTGACATGTTTTATTTTCCATTATTTGAAATACTTTAATAAGAATTTCACTGAAAGTATTGTATTTGGAAGTAAACGATGATTTGAACATATCTTATTTTATAAAAAGACAAATGGATTGGTTACAAGTTCTAGCAACTTGGAAGTAAATGTGGAAAAAACTCTTTGTTTAGTTTGTAAAGATAAATACATTCAATTCTCTACACAATATTTTCATGAACATGTATAAGAATTATATATTTTTCATAAATGCAAATGCATTTTTCAATGTTCTTTTTTTCTTAAAAGCTCTGCATTGGATTCTGTCAAAGGAACCCGAGATTGAGGCACTACCTGTACCAATTGTTGAGGACATTCTTTTGTGCCAGGAGCCACTCTCATGGCTAAGGCAGCAACTGATCGTTTCACCATATAGAGTAATCCAAACAGCCTTCCTCACAATTGGACAGAGAGATAATGCTACCTGGACAGTAGTAAGAAAGCATAGATTTACTGCTTCTAATTTTGGACCAATCATTGCAGCTGCAAAGCTCAATAGGTAAATATAGATTCATGGTAAATAGAATTGGCTAAAATTTCAGCCCAATTTTAAAATACATTCAGGTGAAAAAGAATCTTATTAGTAATGGCATATGCTTTCCTTTCCACCAGGTTAGATGTCTCTTTAACGAAGAGGTTATTGAGTGCCTACAACTTAGAAAAAAGAGCCCCCATCCAGTGGGGTGTTACACAAGAGAGTGTTGCTATAAAGGAATACTGCAAAGAGTGTAACAGTATTGCCAACAGGTATCTTTATTGACAAAATTTTTGTTTACATATCATTGATATTATTCTTCTATGAGGACAATAAAGAATATTTAATTTAAGAATATATTATTTGTAGGTATATGGCTTCATGAGATAGGAGTCTTAGGGGCTTCACCTGATGGTTTTATGCAAGGAACTTTCAAAGACAGTTTGAATGTGCACCTCCAACATCCTCAGAAGAAAACGTTGCATGACATAGTGGAGGTCAAATGTCCTTTCTTCGCTAAGGACTTGACTGTTGCAGATGCATGTAGTACAATCAAGGAGTTTTACTTAGGTATGGGTATACACTGTAATTGACTCAGATTAGAGACATCATCTGTATGACATTTAATGACTCACAGACTGTCATTACTTTTTAGCTATTGGTTGTTGTCTGTCGTCATGTGTTGACAATTAAACATTTTTAAACTTCTTGATAACTTGATTTGACCAATGTTCAAAAATCTTCACACTGCACATGTGTAAGAAAAACTAAATGCATCTAGTGATGAAGACTAGGAAGACCTCCACCTAAATTGACAATTTTATGATCCCTGGGGATGGGGTTCTGACCCCATGGTGGGGCCAAACTTAGAATATATTTTTTGTACAAGTTTGCTGACACTGTATAAAATCAAATGCATACTTAGGAATAGCACAAAATTATGTACAAAACATGGTGAATTTCACAACCCAGGGTTTTGATTCTAGGATGGATCCAAATTAGTCATATCTATTGATGTTTTAATGTTAATACACCTATGATATCATGTAAAGCATTTGATCATTTTATGCACCTTTGAATGCTGTGAAGTTTTAAAAATACATCTTGTTTTGTACTGTTGCTGAACATTAGAATCTAGCTTAGATATTCAGAACAGGACATTTTTTCCAAATTTCATAGCCCTTGAGAGTAGTGATACTTTTTCACTAGTGCTCATGTGACCGATAAGGCCTGTGGGCCTCTTTTTGGCATAACATGGGCGGATTTAATTTCATAACCACTTTTATCTATATTTCAGTCAAAGATGAAGATGGTAACATTACTTTGGAAAAGGACACATGACAACTGGCATCAGGTACAAGGACAGCTTCATTTGTCTGGAACTCAATGCTGTGACCTTGTCATTTGGACTCCAGTGGACTTGAAAATTATTAGAATATTGAAGGACAACACATGGGCTCAAAACATTTCAAAAATGCTAGATTTTTATTTCACAGTTTTTTGTCCATCTTTATCAGAATGATTTGTTAAATATATCAACACTACAAATTTACAAAATATGAGAAATTTTCATTTGACTTGATGTACATATATATCTAATATAATATATAACTATGCCTCTCATTCAGCTTTAGTGTTCTTTTATTCATTTAGAAATCATATACTGAAAGAAAATAATACTTGGAACAATACCCCCCCCCCCCCCAAGTAACAATTTAAGAACTACACAGTATGAATTTCTTATCTGATACATTTGCCAATAATCATTCTTGTAAGAGGTGAGATCAAAATTCAATGACTGACAAAAAACTAAATTCAAATATTTTTTTCATAAAGATCCTCCTCACAAGTACATATTATGAATGTTGATAATGATTTGTATGTGAAAATCTATTTCAGATGACATGTTTACAGGAATATTTATCATAATCTCCATAGCTAATGGTATTTGAATTTAGATTTTTATCTGACATTTATGTTTTGATCTCTCCCCTAACATCCATGTGAATGACAAATTAAAATAGCTGTCGTATAATAATAGAACAAGAGATCTACATGTATTTCCAGTCAACATGTATAACATTCAAAAATTGTGGCCTAGAATCTACTCTTACAGTAGCTCATATTTGTCAGCAATCCCCTTAAGAAGGGGGGCCTGCAAATTAACTAGACAGCAGCACAATTGAAATAACTTTGTCGTCAAATGTCCATACTGAGCTGGCACATGATTAAGGATTTCATAATTTGTCATCCTTTCGTTTGCTCTCAACATGAATTCTACTACGTCCAATTTTATAACAAAGTTTTGCCTCTTCTTTGGTAAAATGCGATTTATTTGACAAAAAAGGTGGAATGTTTAATGATACCCCGGAAGGAAGTTTGTCAAAGATATTAAAGCCTTTATCTGCAAGAATAAGATCTCCAGGCTGTAATTGGTCAAGAACTTTGCAATGCTGTACTATGGCTGCATCAGATGTGGAACCGGGATATAAATCAAAAGTAAATACAAGAGCACCATTTGGAGCCACACAGGTCACCGCCTTTACAATGTGTCGGCTTTTGTAGTTGCTGTATGTAAGTGATTGACTATTCATATTTGATGGTATATCTTGGGCGATTTCTGTGGCATCCATGGCAATTCTTGCCGAGGTGAAATCTGCAAAGAATTTTGGCATAGACCCTTTGCACTTTAATTGAGAAGGAATGTCCACAGCTTTCAATACACCATCAAAAAAGATTTCATGAAGAGCAGAGATAAATGTATTTATAATGTTAAATATTGTAGATCTGCTTGTACCAAATCTAATAGCAAGGTCTAGATCTCGAAAGTTTAAGCGTAGCTTCATCAAACATATTAAGCAGTTGGTCCTCTAAACTAAAGCAGGTGACCTCCCAACCAGTATAATAATTAAACGGCGCCATTTGCTTGAGAATTTGCACAATAACGTTGAAGACGTCTGCTGAAAATGAGGTGTAAAGCAGCATCTAAAAAGTAGAAAAGTAAAAACAATTATCAATAATAAGAGGCCCGTGGGCCACATCGCTCACCTGAGTCACCTTAGCTCATATTTAAAGATTTTTCCTATATATTGTTATGTAAAACTTTGATCTCCCATTGTGGCTCCATCCAACCCCCAGGGGCCATGAGTTTAACAAACTAGAATCTGCATTGTGTCAGGAAGCGTTCATGTAAATTTCAGCTCTTCTGGTCCAGTGGATCTTGAGAAGATTTTTAAAAGAGCCCACCCTATTTTTGCATTTTTGTGATTATCTCTTCTTTGAAGGTTGCATGGCCCTTCATTTGAACAAACCTGAAAGCCCTTCACCCAAGGTTGATTTTGGCCACATTTGGTTATAATTGGCACAGTGGTTCTGGAGAAGAAGTTGAAAATGTGAAAAGTTTACAGACAGACAGACGACGGACAACACACGATCAGAAAAGCTCACTTGAGAATTTAGCTTGTAATACAAAAGTTTACAAGAAAACTGCTATTATGTGTTCAGTATGCTGATTTAATGATTGATTGGGGTTTTACGCCGTTTTGGCAATATTTCAGCCATTTTTCACTATGCTGATAGAATCAAATTACCTTTTCGGAATCTTCCAGGATGTCTCCCACCGTCATTTTGGGTTTCCTCATTTGGAGGTTCCTAATTTCTTCCTGGAGCTCTTTTACCTCGTTCTTCAGTTTTTTCACTGCAGATATATAAATTTACAGAGCAAATATCACTTTAAATCTGACTGTCACTTCAATGACTTCTTTATAATAATATCCTTAGATCCCTCTTATTTATATGTTTCACATACGCTACAGTCCTTGAATTTTAAGATGGCTTACTACATCTTGAAAGAGTTTCTCAAATCAGCATGAAATGATTTGATTATGAAAGATATGATGATATATAATGAATACTTATGTTAAAATTGCAGAAAATATGAAATTTTGGATAAAAAACATGTTTTAAAAAAAACAACAGTACATATAAACAAAAGACTGTGGGATTTGAACCTGGGATCGGCGGTTCACCAGACCAATGTTATGACCAATGAGCTAACATTTCAATCAATAAAAATAATTTCACAAAACCTTTAAATCGCCATCTTGTGGCATGGTGTCATAAAGAGTATAAGCCTTGATATAGTGAGAATTATATCTATATTTACTGGAACTTTATTGTTTCTTACCTGAATTGATTTGTTTTTGAATGGGCATAGAAGCCTCAACATCATCATCTGAAGTCATGCGATAGGAATGGTCATGAACTAGATAACCATGGTCATTACAAGATGCAGATTGTTCATCCATCTCATCATTGCCAGCTTCTTTAGATTTCTTTTCCCTAAAAATTATTTTTTTATTTAAAATTAAAATTTTAACATTTTATCTTGAGGCCCTACATTATGAAAAACCTACTGATTTTAAGATCTAATCACCACACAAATGAGTAGCTCAATTAAGTTTAATTATTGTGGATTCCAGTTAATACATCTACTAGTCGAGGGTTTTTGATCCGAACTGCTACTAATAAAGCATGACAGTTTTCATAGTTTTTTTAAGTAGCAGTGCTGATTAGAAACCATCAACTAGTGAAGATGCAGTTTAGGGACCAGTCAATATTCATTGGGGGTTTGGACTGGTACAAAAGGCGACAGGACAGACAGTTTTTGGGACTTACATTCTGATAGGACTCCATATTGTTTTTTATTTTCAACACTGATAGGACAGCAATATTTTTTATTGCAAATGTAACATTGAAAAAAGAATATCAAAACTTTCTATTCAAATCTTAGAACTTATAAATCTATCATACAAACAATAATGCTGAATTGAATGCATGCTTGATTTCAAGTCCAAGTTGAATATACTGGAGAAAATTTGCAACAAAATACTGGACCTTCGAAAATATTTAATGGTAAAACACGCAATTAAAAATCGCAAAATAAGTATTCAGCTGTGAAAAGAATTGCAAAAATTACATGTAAGTTTTGCATGGAGTATGGATTTCAATCATAGAACATAAAAATATTATATATTATGTTGGTCATAACTTAAAGGATACAGACTAGGCCTGGAGGTTATAAACTTTTACCGTATTAATACTAAAACACTCACTTTTGAGTATGAGTACGATTTAGAGCACAGAGTTTCAGTTTGAGTATGAAAACATGCACAAAAAAGTTTTATAACCTCTATGCCAGAATTTACCTAAACACATCTTTCCTTTTAAAATTAAACTCTATTTCTATCATCATCTTTTTCTTATCATTATCTATGTTCAATAGATTTTCCTTTTTCTGCGCTTTACTGTTGAACGATATAATTGTTTCAACAACTGTGAGACATGATTTGACGGTTCCCAAGTGGGTTTTGATCCATCCGCCCATTTTACTAAATAATGTCTTTTATTATTTACATATTTTGATTTTTGAACTTCATGCCATTCCCCTTTTTTATTTTGATTACCTTTATTTCGATTCTGTTGCCGTATTTCATTCTCTTGATCATTTTGATTATCGTCGTTTCTTCGATCATTTTCAATATCGGTATTTTCTTGATTTTCCTCATTATTTGTCGGTGGTGGTCGGAAATCTCGCGGATCTTTATACAATTTCAAACGATTCGCATGAACCGACGACTTTAATTCTATGTGATCCACACATCGTCGCAATCTAAATGAAGGGTTCGGGTTGACCTTAATTATGTAATAAGGACCCTCCCATTTAGGTTCGAGTTTCTGTTTCCTTCCTGGTGTACATTTCATAACATTTAATAATACTTGATATCTTAACTGAAATTGTTGAACCTTTGTTTTCTTATCATACCTTTCTTTATTCAACTTCTGTACCTCTGTTACAGTTTGGTTAGCTATTTCTTGTATTATTTTTACTTTCTTCACTAAATCTTCAATATAATCTTCTTGTGCTCTATTCAATTCTTCAGTAGGTAACAACGCAATATCTAACAGTAAGGACATTTCTTTTGCAAATATCATATAGTATGGTGACTGTGTTGATGGACTCATACGAAAGGCCATTAGATAGATTTGTTTTTCAATTTCAAGTTTTGCTTTCGGAGATGTCTATACGGTTGCGAGTGAATTGGCTTTTCATCTTCTGTCTTTATGGAATGATAATAATTGTTACATTTTCCCAGTTCTGACAAATCATTTGCAAAAACATTACTGTTTTTATTTACAAATTCTTGAAAGATTTGTTTTTGTTTTTCTGATAACACCGATGTCGACAAATCCAGAGGAACATGTTTGTATTTAGACTTAACAGACGCCGCATTCTCATCTAAAGAATAAATACTTTCTATTCGGACAGTACTTACCTAAGCTACAATTGTTCCGGCGGTCAGACGAATGTTATTATTAGACGCATTTGCAACTTGTATAAATAGATGCCTTGGTTTATATACTACCAAACAATTGGCCACTGCGTACTGCTTCTGTGTATTACCAGTTGGTTCTAGTAACACCGTTTCGTTTTTCTTCGTTCGAGATAGCTTTATTGGAATGTTTACAAGACAATGCGGTTCAATCAGCATTGTTTTCGAAACTCTTGCTAACCCATTATCTACGTTAATAATGTTTACATGCATAGAAAATTCTTGTAAATACAATGTTCCAGTTCCCCAATCAATGCATGCTTTTTGTTGTTTCATAAAATTTGTTCCCAATATAAGTGGATGACATAAATCTTGAATCACATGAAAAGTTTGACTTAATTTAAGACCTCCAATCTTAATATGTAACTCAATTTTTCTAATGACCTGATGTGCAGTGCCTCCTGCACCTGTGATGAATAAAAGTTCTGATTGTTTAAGTTTATTTTTAGAAGTTTATATTCTCTTCAAAGTTTCTGAGTTAATAGCAGAGATAGTTGACCCTGTATCTAGAAGATCATTGAACCGCACGTTTTGTACAAACAATGGAATTGAACATTTCTCGTTAAAAGAAATTAAAGCATCAACAGATTCCAATCTTTGCCCATCTCCAGAATGTTTTTCATTAAAATTTTGAGTTGTATTTCGATTTGAATTTGATTGTTTTGTTTTAAAATTTTGAAATTGTCTCTGTTCAAATTTTAATTGCTGATTTTGAATATTGTGAAATTTATTTTGTTGCAAATGTAATTGTTGTTTTGGAGAGAAATTTTGAACATTTGATTTTGATCTTCTAGAGATAGGCGTTAAGCCCTATTGTTAAACATTCCACGACTGTCTACATGCCTTGAAAAATGACCATTTTTTTTGCAGTTATGACATACAGAATTGCGAGCAGGACATGTACCCTCTCTATGCACATTCCTAAACAAAAAGAACATTGAGCAACTGCCATGTGTGGGTGTTGTTTTAGTTGCTGTTGAAGATTTGGGGTTACACTGACCCTTGGTTGAGGAACCCTACCTATTCTTTGCATACTAGGTCCTGTAAATGGACGCCTTGGTCTATATATAGGGATTTGCTGTTGTGGCCAATAAGATTTTACCCTTTTAAAATTTAGCGACTGGTTTCCATCATATCGCGATGTGAATTGTACCCCTGTAGTGAAATCCTGTGGGTAATCCCCATACTGTGATACATATTGTGAGGGTAAACATTCATAATGACCCAATTCATTTATCTCCGGTTGAGATTCCATCTTGCTTTTAATATTCCGAATTTCAGACAAAAGATTATCATACGTTTCTAGTGTTGTAACATGATTTGGTTGATATTTTTCTGCTAAAATGGCAATTTGCCCCAATTGTTCCATAGTTTTGGGATATTGAGTTACCACATATCTTTTTATGTCAGGTTTTAAACCATTCATCGCTACAGACAACAAAACTTTTTCAGGCACATTTTTGATGGATACCATCTTAATAAGCCTGGTCAAAAATTCACCAACAGGTTCTGTTACACTTTGTTTCATTTGTAATACAGAAATATCTTTTTAAAAAAATATCTAACTCCTCAAAACGTTCTTGAAAATGCCTGTGTAATAGTTGTAGAATTAGATTTTGTTCACCAGACAATGAATCATGCCACACTTTAGCATGTACTTCTAAATAGAATGGAAAATCATCGATAGTATAAGTATACATGTACCTGTGTGTTTTGCTCAAATGCTGAAATGTGAGTGATTTGTTTATCTTGTTTTGAATTCATTTTCTGAATTCACTTTTCTGTGTCTGGCATTTTCCAGGCTATAATTGATATATAGCTTGAAAATACGGATAGATACATTGTATTTAATGGCTGAGATAAAATTTAAAAATTCATTTTAAAGTTAAGGATTATCTCCCTCATGGATAGCTCTTATTCTTGTACGAATTTGGCTCCAGTTTTTGGCACTCTAGTTTTCTTTTTTAGCTCTTACAAGTTTATTGTTATTTCGAATTTCCACAATGTCGGCTTGAGCATCATTGAAGAGACATTTTTTGTCGAAATGCGTATCTGGTGCATTAAAATTGGTACCGTATAAGTTTTACATTATGACCCCTGGATCGAGGCCTCTGCTGGTGGACTGCTAGTCCCCGAGGGTCTCTACAGCCCAGTAGCTAAGTACTTCGTTAAGTAGCTTGAAAACACGGATGTATATTTAATTGCTGTTATAAAATTTAGAAATTCATTTCAAAATTAAGGATTATCTCCCTCATGCATAGCTCTTATCCTTAGACGAATTTGACGCCACTTTTTTGGCACACTATTTTTTCCTATAATAGCTCTAAAACTTCATTGTTATTTCGGATTTCAAACATTTCGGTAGAGCATCACTGAATATACATTATTTCTCGAAATGCGCAATTGGTGCATCAAAATTGGTGCCGTATAAGTTTTAAGTAATCACTAGGCCTGTGATATTAAAGCAAAGGTGAAATATTTTCATTGACAAACAACATTCAATATAAATAATTCTATATTTAAAACAATCATATTGAAGGTCGATTTTTTTCCCTTTTCCATTCACTGCGTGTGTCAATGTATATCTTATTTGCCGTGCGAAAATGTTACATGTAAAATAATTATAAGAATATAGATTTATGAAATTGATACCTGTACTACCATTATTTTTGACAGATCACCAGCTTCAAAGTGTTGTACCACATTTTCTAGTCCTATGGTTTTCTATCCGTTGCCCTTCTTGCGTTAGTCGCAAAATCATGTGTCTATAAATTTCTTTAAACGACAATCTGAGCGTGACATCTGACAAGAATGTGAAATATGAAGTGTGTGTGTTTGTGTGTGTGTGGGGGGGGGGGAGGTATCATGATCAAGAATATCTGGGATGACTGCATGCAGTGCGTATTTTTAGGTATTTAAGTAGTAAGAACATTGACAGTTTTCAGCTTTTTGTGTTAGAAATCTCCAAGTTTGCAATTTTCATTGTCAATGTAAACACGGAAGTTCCCCTATATACCCATAGTGTAGCGAGTTCAATGCTCACTTTTTATTATATTTTTAAAAATATATCACTTAATTTTCGTCAGAACGCAACATCGGGCCCCATTATACATTTTAAAGTCACAACCTATACACTTTCACATAAAAACCATTTAATGTCCTCTCTTGAAATATGTACTTCGTACGATAAAAGACGTTGCTCAAACATAGCTTTGTCCTGCGGAAGTAGTTATGCGCATGTGCGAAAATTATCGTAAAACAGACTATATGTACGGATTATGTCACGTGCTGAAATTGGTTGGTTCATGGAAGAAAATATTATTAGTAATATAAATATTTAAGAATCTGGAGAAGCTCACTTAATGGACCTCATCGGAGGAAAACGTGTCCAAAATTTCTCTTGATGTCAGCAGTATTAATAGTTGGAGAAGGTGTCCATTATGAAATCAGGCAAAGGTCGACACATGCTATCTCTCAGATTCTCATGAAACTTGTGTACAGTTTCCTACTGACCCCGATATCAAAATTTTCAAATTAAAATTTTCAATCACGTTTAGTTTGGGTTCAATATGGAATAAATAATTGAAGTTAAATTTTCGGTGCAAAGAGGTCACGACATTTTGGAAAAAAGTGCTACGGTTGTACAGCTCTAAAATTCTAAAATGTCATATAACTAAGAAACAGAGAAAAGTAATATCTGATATGTTAGATATACACTATATACAATAAGTAAGAGGGTTTTGGTGTGTATATTATCCAATGAATGAATTTATTAATCGTTACAGTTGCACATAATTCACATCAATATTAAAAATCTAAGATCTCATAAAACCCAATACAATGTCTCAACAGAAATAAATTATGTATCACCACAACGTTGAAGAGATGTATTCTAAGTTACAAAATTGAATTCAATGGGAAAGGTAGGGGTTGATGGAGAAAAGTTGAACTGAAATCTCTAAATTCAAATGTGTCCATTAAGTACAAAAAGGTCAACTACTTAAATGAAGGTTGTTAATCTACATAAATAAAAATAAATATGAAGTAGATGTAATCAATCAATGATTAAAAGATTAGAATTGATGTAAATTTACTAGAATTTATGAACATTCAGAAATAAATTTCATGTCTTTGTTTCTCAGTTTAGTTTTAAATTAATGATTAATAATAATAATTGGTTTTATATAACGCCTTTTCCAGCGTATGCTGCTCAAAGCGCTTTACAATAATCAATGTACATTATTACCCCGGCAGACCTTATATCAATCTAGAACTTTCTCAGCCTCCTAGGAAGCATACAGTGCAAGCTGCCATTACAAGCGCTAGAGCACTAACATTCTAACAATATCTTTCTCTGTCTATAACTAGGTACCTCTTTTACACTTGGGTAAATTCATGTAAAGGGCCTTTCCCAAGGACACAACGTTAGCCCTGCCGCGGTCAGGACTCGAACCCACGACCTTTCGGTCGAGAGTCTGACGGCCTAACCACTCGGCTTCATGAGAACAATTACAGAGCTGTATATAAATGTACCTCAGTGCACTTCGCACCATATAACGTGACAATAAAAACCTACGTCATGACGTACAACTTGTTTACAGTTGTATCGCGGGGAAAGTGTCATAATAGTATGTCTTTATTTACTACCGTTATCAAGTGATAAGCAATATACATGAACAATTTTCTTGTCAAATGCTTATCATATAATCATATATTATTATACCTCAGTATGATAATTCTATGCAACGCTTAATCTAATTGGTCTAGACAGTCACGTGCCAGGGATGACAAAACTTCATATATCCCTCTCAAACATCATATCTCCTCGTCATATTTACTACTTGGGCAGTCTGGTGCACTTTCCGTAAATATAACGTCAAGGTAGACGAAGTTCGGTGCGATGTCACAATAAGTTCGAGTCATTGTACTTTCATAATTTCGAAAGGCAGAAAATATGTGGGTCTCTGATACACACTTTAAAGATCGCCAGGTTTTGGTTGATACAAAAACAAGCAAGTAAATCAGCATTCAAGGTGAATGGAAATACAAAAACTGGTTATCATACCACTGTATTTTTAGTAAACTTGAAATCGCAGAATTTTCCCCAAATCAATAACATTAAAACCTATGACTTTTCAACACTTTACATGACCATTCCTCACGATAAATTAAAGACTAGACTTTTTGACATCATAGACAGTTGCTTCTTCAACAAAAACGGAAAACGGAAATATTCATATCTAGAGATCAGTCATTAAAAAAACTTACTTTGTTAAACACCACTCTGATTCCACGCACAAGTACTCTGAAGTTGAAATAAAAAATATGCTAGAGTTCCTCATTGACAATATCTTTGTGGTCTTTAGTGATCAGGTCTTCAAACAGTCTGATGGAATTCCCATGGGCATGAATTGCGCTCCTTTGTTAGCTGACCTGTTTCTATATTCATATGAAGCAGAATTGATTCAAAAACTTCTACGTGAGAAGAAAAAATCTCTCGCTGTGGCCTTCAATTCGACATTTCGATATATCGATGACGTTTTGTCTATTAACAATAATAGCTTTCATTCATATGTCGATTTGATATATCCCTGTGAGCTCGAAATGAAGTACATCACAGAAACGTCCACTTCTGCTTCATACTTGGATATTTTATTGAAAGTAGACATTAACGGCAAACTGACAACTCAACTGTATGAAAAACGGGATGATTTCAGCTTCTCCATCGTCAACTTCCCATATTTGTGTAGCAATATTCCATTATCACCTGCATATGGTGTTTATATATCTCAATTGATTCGATATGCAAGAGTTTGTTCTGCGTATAGTCAGTTTTTAAAATCGAGGTAAGCTATTGACAAACAGGTTGATGGTACAGGGGTTTCAACAGTCTCGATTGAAGTCAGCATTTCGCAAATTCTATGGTCGTTATAACGATCTAGTTCGTCAGTACAACCTCGCATTGGGTCAAATGCTGTCTGGCGTGTTTCATACCATTTGTTAAGCCGTTCTTGGCACACTGATTTTGACTGCGGATAATTCCGTTTACCTGATCAGGATATAAGGCTCACGGCGGGTGTGACCGGTCAACAGGGGATGCTTACTCCTCCTAGGCACCTGATCCCATCGCTGGTGTGTCCAGGGGTCCGTGTTTGCCCAACTATCTATTTTGCATTGCTTATAGGAGTTATGAGATTGATCACTGTTCGTTATCTTCACCTTGCATTTCATTGTTTGTACCGTCTAATACGTTGACGGCGCTGTGTTACTGTTAGGGCAATCTCAGCTGAATATAATGTATAGATGAGCGGACCCCAATTTCAAATGCATTTTTGTAGTCTTGTTTTGTTTCGGTATAATAAACAATTCATTGCATGACTGTTCCGGGAATATGATTTTTCTTGGGTGAATAAATCTTCATATCTCCCTTACTATCATGCAATAAATGTATAACATTTCTTTTTCATATCAATTATTCTGCATTTATCAAATCTAGTTTTCGCGAAGGTGACGTTCACTTTACATGTATATTGTTACCTTGAAATCTCCTGATTCCGATTAACACTGCGTTTAATTTACATAATTTATTGCGACCAGCTGCAGTAAATGCAAAAGTGCAACGATTTACGGTGCTTAATATCTATAATTTCTATATTTATATTCCTATTATATTGATATATACGAAAAGTGTTGAGAACAACTTCTGACATTAAAAGAAACCTCTTTCCGCAAAAAGAAACCTCTTTCCGCATCTGATAATCTCTTGCATATTCTCGAAAATTAAGATATATGCTGCATTAGATGCATTTTAAACTTCCTTCATTTCTTGGAGAACTTGCTCCCAAGACTTTTCAGTTAATGTAAATTAAGTTCTGTTTTTCAATATTAAAAGAGTCGGCCTGTATGTAACCGATATCGTTGCACTTTCGCAATTATCACAATATTTTTTGTCAGTTCTAAATATATAATGTCACGTGATAGTCTCGTGATGATAAACACATGGCTCGATGAAAAAATATGGAAGCCTACTGGGTATCGGTTTAAATGTCGTTTCGTTCTGGTATATTGTTCATTAAAACACATAAGACCATTTTATGCATCTATTTTACTTTATTTTTGTATGGGACGCCTTAATTCAATTGAGTTACATTCTATATAATAAAGGCAAATTAATGCTTATGTAAATCATCATATAAATTTTACAATGTTGATTTGTTAGGTCATTTGAGAAAATAGTCAATCAATTAACACACACATATGAAATTAAAATTATCAGTAATGCAACTGCCTATCATGAAGAATCTTAATTCATTCACTTACATTACAAACCTAACATAGTCATATCCAGAGGGGAAGGGGGTTACGGAGGTTAGAACACACACTCCCCTTTTCTCTGGGACATCTATGCAGGTTTTTGTTTAGCATTAACCAGAAATTTCCTGACTGTCCTGTAAAACATTTCCATTTGCATTCATGACATTAAACATTCCATATTCCATTTTCTGCCTACATCAGAGTGGCAGGACTTCCTTTAATGCATGTTCCCTCTGATGTTGAAGTAGATTTTGACCAGATTTACAAAATGTTAGTAGAATTTTACCCACAAAAATGTTCAAAAAGTGTCTTTAACTGATGAAGATTAGCTAGCGATGAATAATACACATATCCATTTTCATCAAATCATCGGATATGATCTAAAACAGATCTTAGATAAATTTTCTGGACCCCCTTGCTGGACCCCGCTTTTCCAAATCACTGGATCTGCCTCTGTTTAACAAATGTCAATAAACAAATCATGTCTTAATGTCTGGTACTTAGTATCATGCTTTGCAAAGAAACAACAAGAGCTAGTGCATATTTCCTACACTTGCTACCAACAAATTTCTCCCCAGAAATTATATTGATATATCAACAATAGATGGGTCAAATGCTATCTGACGTGTTTTGTACCGATTTGTTAGGTCATTCTTGGCACATTGATTTTTGACTACGAATAAATCCGTTTGCCTGATCAATATATAGTGCTCAGGCCGGATGTGACCGGTCGACATGGGGTGGTTACTCCTCCTAGAAACCTGATCCCACCTCTGGTCAAATATATATTATTGGCAAAAACCATCTCGTTTCAAATTTGTAAAGTTATTAAGTGTTCATAATGTACACGAACTTTGTAATTTAGGGAAATATTTATGTCTTGCATTTAAATTGCAAGAAAACCTTGTTTAAAAGTTATTCTCCGTTGCTTGTTTGAATTTGTACACCGTTATACAATGCCAATTTTATGTATTTATGCATACATTGTACCTGATGTGATAAGACATATCACTTAAGCAATAAAGAGAGTAAAGACTACGGATAATTCCGTTTACCTGATAAAGATATAGGGCTCACAGCGGGTGTGACCGGTCGACAGGAGATGCTTACTCCTCAACGGCATCTGATGAAATCTCTGGTATATCCAGGGATCCGTGTTTGTCCAACTCTTTATTTTCTATTGATTATAGGAGTTATGAGATTGATCGCTGCTCGTTATCTTCACTTTTCATAGGACCCACAATTTGTGATTGGTGCGACAGACAATAGGAGATGTTTATTCCTCCTTGACACCTAACTAATAATTACAGTAATGCTACATTGCATAATGAACCAATGATATGTGCAAAAAATTAAAAATCTAAATAATTGAAGCAAATAGAGCTTTTTCTAGATTATGTTGAAGAGTTTTCAAGCATCTAAACACCTCACATACTAATCAATTTACCAGTATCATGGTTCGTTCAAAGCAAACGTACAGCTCTTACATCAAAATTAATCATTTCCATTCCTTTTACCTTATATGATATATCTAAGTTTCGTAAATGTCAATCGTGAATTAAGATCCTTCAAAAGCATGCAAGCATGATGTATCTAGCATTTTGTACTTATGTATGCCAGTATCAAAGTTATACAAACAGAATGACACACGTTTCAATCTTCTAATTGATTGATTGAATATTGTTTAACGTCCCTCTCGAGAATATTTCACTCATATGGAGACATAACCACTACCGGTGAAGGGCTGAAAAATGTAGGCCTGTGCTCGGCGCTTATGGCCATTGAGCAGGGAGGGATCTTTATCGTGCCACGCCAGCTGTGACACGGGGCCTCGGTTTTTGCGGTCTCATTCGAAGGACCGCCCCATTTAGTCGGTTTTTACGACAAGCAAGGGGTACTGGAGACCTGTTTTAACCCGGATCTCCACGGGATTTCAATCTTCTACAACAATAGATAGATAAATAGATAGATAAAATATATTATTATTGAAAGACCATATATCTGTACATTACAGCGGTTTAAATGTCAAAAAATGTATTTCTTATTTATATACAAGTATTTAATCTAATTCAATTATTTTTCAGATATGAGTGACGTTTCAACAATGTTTAGTTCCATTGAAGAGGAACACAAAGACCTTGCTAAACTTGTGAAAGCTGCGAAGTCTGGCAGATGGGGAAAAGTGTGGGATATTATCGGATGTCCAGATAATGAGAAGAAGTCTTATTTATTGAACTGTGTTCCAGAAAACCGTCGTTGGACTGTCCTACAGCAAGCTGTTTGGTGGAATAACAGCATAGCCGTCTCAAAACTTCTGCATTTTTCTGGCATTGATACTTATGGTAAAGCAAAGAAAGGAAAATCTGAAATTGGGGACGATGGTGGACTTACGGCATTTGAGATAGCAGAGAAATTCGGATACAAAGAAGTTTCTGACCTTTTGCGTAAATTTGTAGGTGAAAAAAAAATACAAGAAGTTGATACCTTTCAACTGAATGGACAAGTTGCGGAAATACAGGGATTTGGTCTTTTTGGATTGGCAATAGCAGCGTACAAGAATACGTTTCATCCCAATGCCATCGATTCTTCAAAACCATTATCAGTTATTTTGAAAGACATATTTCATGAAATGAATACCACTGATAGATGGAAACTTATACGTGACAAGCTTTCAGAGTCTGTGTTTCTCTCCTGTGAGGAATATAGCGAGGAAATACAAAAATCCGAAAGCCGAGAAGAGTTCTATAGGACAATAGTAAACGTTTACACGAATGAGGAAACAAGATTGTATACAAGGGTCAACACTGCACTTCGACGCCAGAAAGTAAACGGATATAAACCAACCGCCGATGATTTGGCCTTGGGACCATACGTTCTAGTTTATCAAATGCTGCTGATGTACTGGCAAAAATTGAAAAAGGAAAGTTCGAAAACATACAGAAAAATGATGCTCACGAAAAGCGATCAAAAAAAATATCAGAAAGGTCTCAAATTCGTCTGGTTGTCGTTTGTTTCAAGCTCTGTAAACCCCACCAAAGCTTTACCTTTTCCCACAGAGGAATTCGACGAAGAAAGTAAGCACTCAACTATCTTTGAGTTTGACAATACCTGCGATTGTCAATGGCAACCACGAAACATTGAGGAGTTTGCGGTGTACAAAGAAGAGGAGAGGGTTTACCCTGCTGGCTCACAGTTCCTGATAACAAACCGAAAAGTCAAGGATGGGGAAACCCATGTCTATCTAAAACTACTTGCTTAGTCGGTGTCATAAAATGGTGTGTAGTGTTTCATGTTCCAACAAAAATAAGTCAAAATTTTGAGTAATGATAAATCTCAAATGCTTACCAATTCATTCTTGCATTGTTAATTTTGATATTAACTGAAAAAAAGAACCAAAAATTGAGATATAAAAGGCAAACAGATATATGAATTTCTACTGAAAGAGTTGCTACGATTTTTGTTAACGTTATAAGCGATATATTTCGGGTAAATAAATGATTTATAATTACTTTCAATTTCCACAGGGCAATAAAGCTACAGACTGTGGAGCATTCTAAACCTTTACTACATTATGAACTTCATTTACTGATTTGATCATGTACCCAACACTACAGTCACATTTTTCATTTCATTGCTAGCTTAAATCTTTGTTTACTAGTTTCACATTACTAGACTACATTTTGATTTACAAGACTGTTTACATGTACTGGTCTAGTTTCCTAAAACTTTACATGCACCTTTCATGATAGAAATATTCACTTTTGTGACCTTGACCATCATTTGACAAAACCAAGTGGTTATTTGCTAAACACATTTATCAGTTTTTGTGATTTTGTAATAGTTTATTTTTCCCTTCTACCCTAGAGAAGATCAGTATGGGAATACCTAATAATTACTGTAGTTGAAGTTCTATTCTGATTTGATTGTTTCTTGAGTTGGTCGACATTGCATTGCTTTCTTTTTCATGAATTTTTTTTAGTTTTTTAAATAGAAATCTTTTCTTTATTAGTCATTATTGATTTTAATATTGTTATTGTGTGCTTATTCTTTTTTTAAATTATTTATTCTTACTGCCTAGTAACAAGAACATCTCACTAGGTATGACTTTTGCACTGATTAACATAACCAGTTAACTAGTCTTTACAGAGATTAATTATGTCAATCTTTACTACTATCCGCATTGTGGATCAGTCCATTGGACGAATATAACTTGGACTTATTCCCTCCCTAGAAAAGGGATTAGCAAGTAAATGCTGTGTAAATAGGCTTGTAGATTTAGCGTAGTTTTAATGTTAGTGTTTCTTTGGCATAACTTTAGCCATCTCATTCAAATCTTTTCGTTTGTCTTGAGGAAGGGATATATCGTCCCGACAATCTAACTGTTCGTATCGTTGTTCATTTTAGTGCTTTGTATAATCTTTGTCTTTGACATCGCAATTACGATGTGAAATCGACACTGATAGGTGTACAATAATACATAACACTTAAACTCCTTTAATTAAATTTAAATAGACTATTCTACAAAATAATATGCAGTATGTTCAGATACAGTAATATCTCGATTAAAATCAATAGTAAATTATCTAAACCTTGCTCACCTGAACTAAGAGTAAGACAAAGTTATGTTTTTTAAGCCCAAATTTATTCAAAATAGTCTGAAATGATCTTTCAAATTTGCTTGATAAAGACAATGTAAACTCAGTCTCACTTAAAAAAAACCAACGAATAGGAACTTTATTATATGTAGATTACTGAGCATTGATATCGGATAACCAGCAATCTTTGCGACAAAAACTTGATCTATTGTACAAATATTGCAGAAAATCACTTCTTACAAAACAAAAAAATAATGATCTTCAACAAAAGTGGAATTTAATAAAAGAAAAGTGTACAATTAATGGTGAAGATATAGAATGTGTTAAAACATATCAACATTTAGGTATATTACTCTACTATTCTGTTTTGTTCAAAGAGACAAAGTCTCATTTGTATAACAATGCGTTAAAGTCATCATTTAAATTATACAAAGATATAAAATCAACAGATCCATTCATTAAAACTTTACTACATACATTTGATCAGACCATCAAACACATAGTTACTTATGGGTCAGAAATATGGAGTGTATCATGCAAGGCAAAGATAAATGTCTATACGAAACATTTAATTTTGATTGTAAATTTAGCACTGATCAGGGAAGAAAAATACAAACATGACAGTTTTATCAGAACTGGATAGACATTTAATGTTTTATGCTATCATTGTAGCAATTTTCTCTTAATGCCATATTCCGTGGGGATCCGGGTTAGAATAGGTCCTCAGTACCCCTTGCTTGTTGTAGAAGGCGACTATATGGGGTGGCCCTTCGGATGAGACCGCAAAAACCGAGGTCCCGTGTCACAGCGGGTGTGGCACGATAAAGATCCCTCCCTGCTCAAAGACCATAAGCACCGAACATAGGCCTAAATTTTGCAGTCCTTCACCGGCATTGGTGATATCTCCGTATATAAATATTCTCGTGAGGGCCGTTAAACAGCAATCGATCAATAAATTTTAATACCATAGACTTCAGAGCATGTCTGAGAACTCATTATTATACAATGCATAAAAGAAAATATAATCTTGGATAGTTGTACAAAATAAATAGTTGGTTTTCAAAAGTAAAATATATCAGAAAATGGGCATATTATTGTCTAAATGTAAATTAATGGTTTATGAAATGAGAAGAGAGTTGTCTGTCCAGTAAACTTACAACATACTTCTACATAAAAAGAAGTTTTGAAATTGAACATTATCTGTCTTTAAAAAGTTATGAAGAAAGAAAAAATATATGTAAATTTAAAATAAGCGTACATAACCTCAGAATTGAAAGTGGAAGATATGAAAAAAAAAGTACAAACACGAAAGGACAGAAAACAACCCTTGGAAGAAGTGGAAGACTTTATAGGATGTGCGACATGAATTGTGTGGAAGATGAGATTCATTCACTGATTGAATGTCCCTTATAAAGATGACAGACATGTGTTTTGAGGATATTACTAAACATACTTTAAAAAAATATAATTTAACAAATAATGATTGATTGATGTTTTCCGCCACACTCAACAATTTTTCAGTTATCTGGTGGAGCCCAGTTTTTTATTGGTGGAAGAGAGAACCCATAAGTACACAATATACCTGGGAAGAGACCACGGACCTTCCAAAAGTAAACTGGGAAACTTTCTCACTTATCAGCGCGAGCAGGATTCGAACCCGCACCGACAGAGGTGAGAGGCCGTGTGATTTTGAGCGCGATGCTCTAACCACTCGGCCACGGAGGCACTTTTTAACAAATAAAGAAAAATATCTGTAGATTATGTCCGATGAGAATGCTTATCAAGCTAGACAATTTATAATAATTTTTTTAAATCAAGAAATAGTCCATTATGTAAACTTAAAAACAACCAAACAAATGTAAATAATAATAATAATAATGATAATAATGTAATGATATTAATTTACAAGCGTACACGTTACATGTTCTTTTTTTTTATACTATATCAATCACAAATCTCTCTCTCTCTCTCTCTCTCTCTCTCTCTCTCTCTCTCATACGATGTTTTAGATGCAGCTCTGCCTTCATCATTTTACATTTTTTCTCAATAAAGAAATGTTTATGGGGAGTGTCTGGATAATACAATGATCAGTGTATAGCTTTTACATTTCATGCAAATTCGACGGATTTTTAGGCGCAGTAGATCTAGTGGGGATCAGGTATTCCAGGTATTTAAAATTACCACAAATGTTGGATTTCTTTCGAAAAGTGTGACATTGGGTCGGTGCAAGACACACATATACCGGATTGACATTACATAAGAGTTGTGTGTGACTCAATAACAAGGACATAAGATGAAAATATTTCATTCTTACCAAACACTGATATAAAAATGTTTTGAAGTTTCCCCATGATATCAAAGTAGTATTAAAAGATTAAAACTATATTTGTTTTATATAATTATTCGCCTTTTGTCAGATGAAATTGATTAATTATTTAAACTAGCTATAATTAATTACGTTGAGAGAGTAATCTAACATGTCCTTATCAATATTGATCAATAAGTAAGATCTGAAATGTATACAGTGTACTGATTTTTACGAATATTCAGTCAATTGGATTGCGTGTTACAAATGAAATTGAATTATTCATAGTTAGTGTTCAGTCAGATATCTAACCCCCTCAAAACAAGTATTCATGATGAAGAGCATATATCTTTATTAATCCAGTGTAAACTCAATAAGATATTCACTTCACTACATATCAATACAAAAGTAACACTATTCATTATCGTTCATCCTATTCCTGATTACTACTGACAGTAATTCTGACCAATAATGATTTAAAGGTGGTCCATTCTGTCCATTTTAGGTTTTTAAAAGTTTTTAGTTACATGATGAATAACAGTTTTACCCATTTGAAGGAAACGATGTACATAAAACATATAAACCGCACCATCTTTTTGCTAAAGTTATTGCTTTTTTTTTTTAGCATTTGTTCATGTTTTATTGGCCGGGCTACTTGTGTCATGTGACTAGTCAGCCTGTTATAAACACGATCTAGTCAATTTATAGTTATTAGTCAATTATCTGATGTAAGCCCAGTCAATTCATTGTTATGTATGATTATGTAATATGCAATATTAGTTGGTAGTCATTTGTTATTTCAATAAATTGAATGACAAATTCACACAATGGTACTCTTTCTTATCTTTTCATTTGTAGCGTACAGCAAAAACAAGCTGCAAATTACCTGAATTGTTTATCTTACATTTGTTGGGGAAAATTGTGAATATCAATAAACATTTATTGGTACAATCAATTGTTTTATATTCAAATTTTGAAAGTTCGTATTTATGTACCGTACACCATGATGATTTTCTAATTTTTACGATTTCCACCTGTAATGCGTCTTCAAACTGACCGCTTTACCTGTCGCTGACCAATGGAACAATTAATTACTTATGACCTATTCAATTCATTCTGGCGAATTTTTCCTTTGTTTTCAAGCATGGAAATTTCCAACAACCACCACTTCCCCTCCTCCCCTTTTTATTATGCTTCACTAAGCCATTATAAGATTGATTTTATGTGGACCCTTTTTGTGCACCACCTTTTGGCTGTAGTTATTACTTTTTAGCATTTGTTTAGGTTTTATTGGCTGGGCTACTTGTGTCATGTGACTAGTCAACCTGTTATAAACACTATATAGTCAATTTGTAGTTATTAGTCAATTCTCTGATGTGAGCCCAGCCAATTCATTGTTATGTATGATTTTGTAATATGCAATATTAGTTGGTAGTCATTTGTTATTTCAATAAATTGAATGACAAATTCACACAATGGTACTCTTTCTTATCTTTTCATTTGTAATGTACAACAAAAATAAGCTGCAAATTACCAGAATTGTTTTTCTTACATTCTTTGGGGAAAATTGTTAATATGAATATTAGTTTGGTTATTAGTTCATGTACGGTATCACCATTGGTATATTGTCACAACCTAGGAAAGGCTGCTTATTATACAATGTCAGAGGCCAGACGTTAGGAATTACGTCACCTCATAGTGACGGTGATATTCATACAGTGAAACTAGCTTCGTTTGTTATTTTTTTTGTGGGGTTTAGTTGATAGAAGGTCATCGTGTAAATTGTCCAACAAACTCATCACATGTACCATGTTCAAGAAATGTTTAGTTATATCAGTAATCAAAGCACTGATAGTACTGATAGATGGTAGTGTGGGTTGGTAAGGTGAACGTAAAGCAGTAACTTCCCAAATCCTTAATAGTGATTCATTTTGTAATAATAATTCAGTTATGGTAAAAGTAAGTAAACAAGTTCATAGATAGTTTCTTAAATCCAAAAGAAGAAACATGTACACATGGTTTAAAAATTCAGTTTCCAAAATGAAATTAAGATCACGCATTGTAAATGAGCAATTTGCTTTCTCATGAGATGATAAAACGAACGTGAAATCAATATCAATGCACTATTTTGCTCTTGATCTTTTAGGAATATATTTCAGAACTTCGAGAACGATCACCTTGTAAAATGAAGAATGGTATATCATATAACTTAGTAATAGGTCAAATGTTGCCTAACGTATATCCTACCAATTGTTAGGCCGTTCTGTATACACTGATTTTTGACTGGATTACTCCGATTACCTGATCAAGATATACACATGTAGAGCTCACGACAGGTGTGACCGATCGACAGGGGGTGTTTTGCTCTTCCTGGGCACCTGATCCCACATCTGGTAGATCCAGGGGGTCATGTTTGTCCAACTCTTAATTTGTATCATTAACTGTTATTTTGTCATCAAAAAAGTAATTCAACGAAAATTGCTCAATATTATATATTTCAGTAATAACATCAGTATTTAATTAATTCAAATACCCTTTAACCTCAAAATAGATACATGAAGATGTAATCTTGGTGCTTAAATAATTCTTGTCTTGCAAAAGAATAATTCTTCCTTATATATTTCTTTACATTAAAACCGACTATCTAACGTAGTTTTATTAGGTTTCTCTTGTTTTTTGTACAGAATAAATGTTTTTATTAGTTATTAATATACATTCCTATGCCATTGAGACTACGGATAACTCTGTTTACCTGATCAGTATATAGGGCTCACGGTGGGTGTGACGGGTCGACAGGGGATGTTTACTCCTATTAGGCACCTGACCCCACCTCTGGTGCGTCCAGGGGTCCGTGTTTGCCCAACTATCTATTTTGTATTGCTTATAGAAGTTGTGAGATTGATCACTGTTCGTTATCTTCACCTTTCACCATACACATGCATATGTTGTCCACGTAGTCATCTATTACTATACATTGGCCAATAGATTACGCGACAATTACTTCCAATTAAAGATCCAATTTTAAGCCGACTCCCATTTATACAACCTTCACACTCACGGATTTTTCTTACGAGTCCTTACGTATCTCCGACTCATAATCAATCGCAAGCATTTGTAAATCACTCGTTGGTATCCGTTAATAACTCGTCACAATTCACACACACTCGTAAGGATCCGCGAAGGTAGGGGCAAATTTTTTGACATGTCAAAAAAAATCACGTTTGTCCACGGATTTCATTTTCCGTAAATAACTTGTAACAATCCGTAAGTATCGTAAACTGATCGTAAGAACACGTAAACTGCTCATAAGAATCCGTAAAACACTCGTAAAAGTTTTTTTTACGAATATTTGCGGTTGGTTTACGATATGTTACGGATAGTTTACGAGTTGTTTACGGATTTTTACGAATGCCTAAGTGGTATTTACGAGTTTATTCACGTCGAGTTACAATCGCTTTACGGATTGTTCGGAGTCATTACGAGCGCTTTACGTATAGACAAGATTACTTTACGACTACATACTTAAACTTTATGATTAATACCACTTTCACAATCACGGATTTTTCTTACGAGTCTTTATGGATCTCCGACTCGTAGTCAATCGCAAGCATTCGTAAAGCAATCGTCGGTATCCGTGTCTAAATCGTAACATTCCGTGTACGTTTACGGATTTGTGGAATACTTAAAGACCCGTAAGAACAATCCGTGAATGTGAAGGTACCATAAATGTACCTGGACATAAATAAAACACATAAAGCTTGTCAATTTATACAGGACAATAGCTCGCGCTATGGCTGACATGTTTAGCCAAAAGTGTCAACTGGATATCCGAGATCGGAATGTGTTGATAGCAATTAACTACACGAATATCGATCCTTTCATCTACAGCATATATAATGTTTTAGATTATGAGGCGATAATTAATTGAACTAGGACTCAATATATGAACATTAGAAATAATAATATTTTCTGTACACGTTTGCAGAGATTACATCTATTTTTTGCTGATTTTGTCATGTTTTTCTTTTACACACATGTTACCTTTAGAGCCTTGCTGCGCAGATGGGCCTGTGGCCTACTTCACTCGGTATAATTGGGTCGAATGCTCCCTGACGTGTTTCCTTCGGTTTGTTAGGCCGTTTTTGCACACAGGAGATGTTACTGGTCAATAGGGGATGCTTGCTCCTCCTAGGCACCTGATCCCACCTCTGGTACATGTATATTCAGGGATCCGTGTTTGCACAATTATTGGAGTTATATGATTGATCACTGTTCGTTATATTCACCTTTCTGTAACACTTGAACAAGTGTAAGATAATTTAGTGAAGTAGTTCACTTTAGGCGATTGACATAAATGTTAAGTGTCATAATGTGTAAGCGCAATGGACGTGCGGTATTATAACAACAATAATAATGACTCGGTAAGAGAGTATTTTCTGCGTATGGTCATTTTTTAAGATCGAGGCAAGCTATTGAAAAATACGTTGATATTAGAGGGGTTTCGACGGTCTCGTTTAAAGTCAGCATTTCGCAAATGCTGTGGTCGTTATCAATCTTATTTGGAAATATCACTTGTCATTAAGCACAATGCTGATTGAAGTGTTAAGCCGTTCTTTGATCACTGATTGTGACCACGGACTATTCAATTTACAAGATCATGGTAAACATTTTGCCTCAGAAAGAGAACACAACGAGATACTTGGTGTTGTTTTTTGTTTGGTTGGTTCTTACAACCTGTCTTCTGGTCAAATACTGTTTGACATGTTTCATATAATATCAATTGTTGGGTCATTATTCAAATTCTGATGTTGACTACGGATAACTCCACGATGATCAAGATATAGAGCTCACGGTGGGTAGTATTCGTCCACAGTGGATGCTTATTCATCAATGCACCTGATCAGATATATAATATTTCCAGAAGCCCATGTCTGGTCTCTTCTTAATTTCGTAATCTTTATAGAATCATGAGATTTTCTACAGTACAATTTCTTCATTTTGTCATTGTATAATTCCTATATAGTTATTATATATTAATACCAAATATCGGAACTATTATTATGTCTCCGAACACAAAGTGTCCGAGACATATTGTTTTTGCTCCGTTTCTTATTATGTCTCCGAACACAAAGTGTCGGAGACATATTGTTTTTGCTCCGTTTCTTATTATTCTTATTATTATTATGTCTCCGAACACAAAGTGTCGGAGACATATTGTTTTTGCTCCGTTTCTTATTATTCTTAATATTTTCTTCTTATTTTTCCTTTTCTTTAGTGAGAAATTTGTCCGACCGATTTTATGAACATACTTCGACTGATCCACTTCAAACTTTATAGGAGGGGTGCAATCAACTTTTCAAATTTTCAAAATGGCCGCCGTTTCAAGATGGCGACAAAAAAACCGTCAAAAAGTCAAGGTTGTCGGATTTCAACGAAATTCTATTTTAAGGGTCATTTGGTGACCCCGAGTCTATTTCCACCATCAAAATTTATTTTTGAGCCGCCATTTTCAAAATGGCGGCCAAAAATCAAGTCCGTCGGATTTCAGCCAAATTTAGTTTCTAGGGTTCTTTGAGGATCCTGAGTGCATTTCTGGCATCAGAAACCATTTCTGACATGGGGAGGTGTTCGGAGACATTTGTGTTGGCATCCCAACACAGTTATAGCTCGTTATTAGGGTCTTCCGTCTTCAGCGGAAGACCCTTCTATTATTCTATTGTTGATTTTTCACTTTTCTTATTATTATTAGGGTCTTCCGTCTTCAGCGGAAGACCCTTCTATTATTCTATTGTTGATTTTTCACTTTTCTTATTATTATTATTATTATTCTTTTTTTTTCTCCTTACCGATTTTTGTGCAGAAGATTTCTCGGAGATGGATGGATCAATTTGCTTGAAATTTTCAGGATTGATGCGTTGCCATTTGAAGTTTGTACCGCCGTTTCAATTTTTGAAAAATCACTTCCGGTTGGAAGTTATCCCCCTTTTATCGATTTTCAGATGACCATTTTGTCCAGACAAAAACTCAAAAACGATAAAAGCTAGAGTGCTGAAATTTTCAGTGATGTTAGACGACATGTTGTAGTTGTGCACCTGGGTTTTAAAAATTTCCGGAAGTGCCTAGTATGGAAGCTCGGTAGGGGTCGAAAATGGAGTTTAAAAAAGTGTCTCATTTTTCTCCACGTTTTAAATCATAACTTTTTACTCGTAAATATTTTGCTTAGACATATATAACAAAAGTTGTACAGTTTATTGAGATCTTTCGTGTCATATCAAGAAATGGGCCCATAGGCCTCATGGCTCGCCTGAACCATTGAATTTCTGTTACAATGATTAACTTTTTTCTCACGAAACTTTTGATAAGACATGTAGAATAAAAGTTGTTCAGGTTTGCAAGATCTATCTAATGATATCAAAAAATAGGCCTGCGGGCGTCATGGTTCGCCTGAACAGTCGAATTTGTATCACAATTAATAACATTAATAACTTTTTTCTCGAGAAACTTTTGACAAGACATGTTGAACAAAAGTTGTTCAGTTTCGCAAGCGTTAACTAACGATGTTAATAAATAGGCCTGCGGGTCTCATGGCTCACCTGAACAGTTGGGTTATTGTTGCAATCTATAACATTTTTGTCAAGAAACTTTTAATAAGACATCTTGAACAAAAGTTGTTCAGTTTTGCAAGATCTTTCGAACAACATCATGAAAAAGGCCAACGGGCCTCATGGCTCGCCTGAACAGTTTCATCAGTGTCACAATTACTAACTTTTTTCTCGAAAATCTTTGGATAAGACATGTAGAACAAAAGTTGTTCAGTTTTGCAAGATCTTTCAAACGATATCAAGAAAAAGGCCCACGGGCCTTATGACTCGCCTTAACAGTGATAAATGTCGCATAACGTTATACTCGTAAATATTCTGTTTAGACATATATAACAAAAGTTGTACAGTTTATTGAGATCTTTCGTGCTGTACCAAGAAATGGGCCCATGGGCCTCATGGCTTGCCTGAACCATTGAGTTTCTGTTACAATGATTAAGTTTTTTCTCACGAAACTTTTGATAAGACATGTAGAATAAAAGTTGTTCAGTTTTGCAAGATCTATCTAATGATATCAAAAAATAGGCCTGCGGGCGTCATGGCTCGCCTGAACAGTCGAATTTGTATCACAATTAATAACATTAATAACTTTTTTCTCGAGAAACTTTTGATAAGACATGTAGAACAAAAGTTGTTCAGATTCGCAAGCGTTACTAACGATGTTAAGAATAAGGCCTGCGGGTCTCATTGCTCACCTGAACAGTTGGGTTATTGTTGTAATCTATAACATTTTAGTGAAGAAACTTTTAATGAGACATCTAGAGCAAAAGTTGTTCACTTTTGCAAGATGTTTCAAACAACATCATGAAAAAGGCGAACAGGCCTCATGGCTCGCCTGAAGAGTTTGATTAGTGTCACAATCAATAGCTTTTTTCTGGAGAAACTTTTGATAAAACATGTAGACCAAAAGTTGTTCAGGTTTGCAAGATCTTTCAAACGATATCAAGAAAAAGGCCCACGGGCCTTATGACTCGCCTTAACAGTCTGATAAATGTCGCAATTAATAACTTTTTTCTTAAGAAAATTTCCATAGGACATGTAGAAAAAAATTTGTTCAGTTTTGCGAGATATATCTAGAATGATATAAAAAAAAAAATAGGCCTCCGGGCGGCATGACTCGCCTGATCAGTCGAATCTATATCGCAGTAAATAAGATTATTAACTTTTTTCTCGAAAAAAAAGCTGACCCCTTTAATTAGTTGCCGAGAGGTAGAGAGAGTCTTTAATTTATAACATTTAAATGATCAATATTTGTAAAACATTACCAAAGCTAAATTGTACGTCTAGACAATATATTTGTATCATTATTTATGAACGAAAATGTCAGTCAAATTCTTATCTAATCACATCTAAATTTGGACGGAAGACCCACTCGTTGCTCGCAACGAGATCGAATCTAGTTATTATTATTATTCTTTTTTTTTCTCCTTACCGATTTTTGTGCAGAAGATTTCTCGGAGATGGCTGGATCGATTTGCTTGAAATTTTCAGGATTGATGCGTTGCCATTTGAAATTTGTACCGCCATTTCAATTTTTGAAAAACCACTTCCGGTTGGAAGTTATCCCCCTTTTATCGATTTTCAGATGACCATTTTGTCCAGACAAAAACTCAAAAACGATAAAAGCTAGAATGCTGAAATTTTCAGTGATGTTAGACGACATGTTGTAGTTGTGCACCTGGGTTTTAAAATTTTCCGGAAGTGCCTAGTATGGAAGCTCGGTAGGGGTCGAAAATGGAGTTTTAAAAAGTGTCCAATTTTTTTCCACGTTTTGAATCATAACTTTTTACTCGTAAATATTTTGTTTAGACATATATAACAAAACTTGTACAGTTTATTGAGATCTTTCGTGCCATATCAAGAAATGGGCCCATGGGCCTCATGGCTCGTCTGAACCATTGAATTTCTGTTACAATGATTAACTTTTTTCTGACGAAACTTTTGATAAAACATGTAGACTAAAAGTTGTTCAGTTTGGCAAGTTCTATCTAATGATATCTAAAAATAGTCCTCCGGGCGTCATGGCTCGCCTGAACAGTCGAATTTGTATCGCAATTAATAACATTAATAACTTTTTCCTCGAGAAACTTTTGACAAGACATGTAGAACAAAAGTTGTTCAGTTTGGCAAACGTTAACTAATGATGTTAAGAAATAGGCCTGCGGGTCTCATGGCTCACCTGAACAGTTGGGTTATTGTTGCAATCTATCACATTTTTGTCAAGAAACTTTTAATAAGACATCTATAACAAAAGTTGTTCAGATTTGGAAGATCTTTCGAACAACATTATGAAAAAGGCAAACGGGCCTCATAGCTCGCCTGAAGAGTTTGATTAGTGTCACAATCAATAACTTTTTTCTAGAGAAACTTTTGATAAGACATGAAGAACAAAAGTTGTTCAGTTTGGCAAACGTTAACTAACGATGTTAAGAAATAGGCCTTCGGGTCTCATGGCTCACCTGAACATTTGGGTTATTGTTGCAATCTATAACATTTTTGTCAAAAAACTTTTAATAAGACATCTAGAACAAAAGTTGTTCAGTTCTGCAAGATCTTTCCAACAACATCATGAAAAAGGCCAACGGACCTCATGGCTCGCCTGAACAGTTTGTTAGTGTCACAATTACTAACTTTTTTCTCGAGAATCTTTTGATAAGACATGTGGAACAAAAGTTGTTCAGTTTTGCAAGATCTTTCAAACGATATCAAGAAAAAGGCCCACGGGCCTTATGACTCGCCTTAACAGTGATAAATGTCGCATAACGTCATACTCGTAAATATTCTGTTTAGACATATATAACAAAAGTTGTACAGTTTATTGAGATCTTTCGTGCTGTACCAAGAAATGGGCCCATGGGCCTCATGGCTTGCCTGAACCATTGAGTTTCTGTTACAATGATTAAGTTTTTTCTGACGAAACTTTTGATAAGACATGTAGAATAAAAGTTGTTCAGTTTTGCAAGATCTATCTAATGATATCAAAAAATAGGCCTGCGGGCGTCATGGCTCGCCTGAACAGTCGAATTTGTATCACAATTAATAACATTAATAACTTTTTTCTCGAGAAACTTTTGATAAGACATGTAGAACAAAAGTTGTTCAGATTCGCAAGCGTTACTAACGATGTTAAGAATAAGGCCTGCGGGTCTCATTGCTCACCTGAACAGTTGGGTTATTGTTGTAATCTATAACATTTTAGTGAAGAAACTTTTAATGAGACATCTAGAGCAAAAGTTGTTCACTTTTGCAAGATGTTTCAAACAACATCATGAAAAAGGCGAACAGGCCTCATGGCTCGCCTGAAGAGTTTGATTAGTGTCACAATCAATAGCTTTTTTCTGGAGAAACTTTTGATAAAACATGTAGACCAAAAGTTGTTCAGGTTTGCAAGATCTTTCAAACGATATCAAGAAAAAGGCCCACGGGCCTTATGACTCGCCTTAACAGTCTGATAAATGTCGCAATTAATAACTTTTTTCTTAAGAAAATTTCCATAGGACATGTAGAAAAAAATTTGTTCAGTTTTGCGAGATATATCTAGAATGATATAAAAAAAAATAGGCCTCCGGGCGGCATGACTCGCCTGATCAGTCGAATCTATATCGCAGTAAATAAGATTATTAACTTTTTTCTCGAAAAAAAAGCTGACCCCTTTAATTAGTTGCCGAGAGGTAGAGAGAGTCTTTAATTTATAACATTTAAATGATCAATATTTGTAAAACATTACCAAAGCTAAATTGTACGTCTAGACAATATATTTGTATCATTATTTATGAACGAAAATGTCAGTCAAATTCTTATCTAATCACATCTAAATTTGGACGGAAGACCCACTCGTTGCTCGCAACGAGATCGCATCTAGTTATTATTATTATTCTTTTTTTTTCTCCTTACCGATTTTTGTGCAGAAGATTTCTCGGAGATGGCTGGATCGATTTGCTTGAAATTTTCAGGATTGATGCGTTGCCATTTGAAATTTGTACCGCCATTTCAATTTTTGAAAAACCACTTCCGCTTGGAAGTTATCCCCCTTTTATCGATTTTCAGATGACCATTTTGTCCAGACAAAAACTCAAAAACGATAAAAGCTAGAATGCTGAAATTTTCAGTGATGTTAGACGACATGTTGTAGTTGTGCACCTGGGTTTTAAAATTTTCCGGAAGTGCCTAGTATGGAAGCTCGGTAGGGGTCGAAAATGGAGTTTTAAAAAGTGTCCAATTTTTTTCCACGTTTTGAATCATAACTTTTTACTCGTAAATATTTTGTTTAGACATATATAACAAAACTTGTACAGTTTATTGAGATCTTTCGTGCCATATCAAGAAATGGGCCTATGGGCCTCATGGCTCGCCTGAATCATTGAATTTCTGTAACAATGATTAACTTTTTTCTGACGAAACTTTTGATAAAACATGTAGAATAAAAGTTGTTCAGTTTGGCAAGTTCTATCTAATGATATCTAAAAATAGTCCTCCGGGCGTCATGGCTCGCCTGAACAGTCGAATTTGTATCGCAATTAATAACATTAATAACTTTTTCCTCGAGAAACTTTTGACAAGACATGTAGAACAAAAGTTGTTCAGTTTGGCAAACGTTAACTAACGATGTTAAGAAATAGGCCTGCAGGTCTCATGGCTCACCTGAACAGTTGGGTTATTGTTGCAATCTATCACATTTTTGTCAAGAAACTTTTAATAAGACATCTATAACAAAAGTTGTTCAGATTTGCAAGATCTTTCCAACAACATTATGAAAAAGGCCAACGGGCCTCATAGCTCGCCTGAAGAGTTTGATTAGTGTCACAATCAATAACTTTTTTCTAGAGAAACTTTTGATAAGACATGTAGAACAAAAGTTGTTCAGTTTCGCAAGCGTTAACTAACGATGTTAAGAAATAGGCCTGCGGGTCTCATGGCTCACCTGAACATTTGGGTTATTGTTGCAATCTATAACATTTTTGTCAAAAAACTTTTAATAAGACATCTAGAACAAAAGTTGTTCAGTTCTGCAAGATCTTTCCAACAACATCATGAAAAAGGCCAACGGACCTCATGGCTCGCCTGAACAGTTTGTTAGTGTCACAATTACTAACTTTTTTCTCGAGAATCTTTTGATAAGACATGTGGAACAAAAGTTGTTCAGTTTTGCAAGATCTTTCAAATGATATCAAGAAAAAGGCCCACGGGCCTTATGACTCGCCTTAACAGTCTAATAAATGTCGCATAACTTTATACTGGTAAATATTTTGTTTAGAGATATATAACAAAAGTTGTACAGTTTATTGAGGTCTTTCGTGTCGTCTCCAAAATTGGGCCAATGGGCCTCATGGCTCGCCTGAACCATTGAATTTCTGTTACAATGATTAACTTTTTCCTCACGAAACTTTGATAAAACATGTAAAATAAAAGTTGTTCAGTTTTACAAGTTCTATCTAATGATATAAAAAAAGTCCTCCGTGCGTCATGGCTCGCCTGAACAGTGGAATTTGTATCACAATTAATAACATTAATAACTTTTTTCTCGACAAACTTTTGACAAGACATGTAGAACAAAAGTTGTTCAGTTGCGCAAGCGTTAACTAACGATGTTAAAAAATAGGCCTGCGGATCTCATGGCTCACCTGAACATTTGAGTTATTGTTGCAATCTATATCATTTTAGTCAAGACTCTTTTAATGAGACATCAAGAAAAAGGCCCACGGGCCTTATGACTCGCCTTAACAATCAGATAAATGTCGCAATCAATAACTTTTTTCTCAAGAAAATTTTGATAGGAGATGTAGAGCAAAATTTGTTCAGTTTTGCGAGATATATCTAGAATGATATATATATTAAAAAAAAAAATAGGCCTCCGGCCGACATGACTCGCCTGATCAGTCGAATTTGTATCGCAGTAAATAACATTATTAACTTTTTTCTCGAAAAAAGGCTGATCTCTTTAATTAGTGACCGAGAGGGACAGAGAGTCTTTAATTTATAACACTTAAATGATTAATATTTGTAAAACATTACTGAAGCTAAATTGTACGTTTAGACAATATATTTGTATCATTATTTATGAACGAAAATCTCAGTGAAATTCTTATCTCATCACATCTAAAATTGAACGGAAGACCCACTCGTTGCTCGCAACGAGATCGCATCTAGTTATTATTATTATTTTCTTCTTCTTATTCTTATTATTCCTCTTCTTTAGTGAGAAATTTGTCCGACCGGTTTTGTGAAAGTGCTTCTACAGATCCACTTCAAACTTTGTGAGCTGATAGGGGATCACTAGGAGGGGTGCATTCAACTTTTCAAATTTTCAAAATGGCCGCCGTTTCAAGATGGCGGCCAAAAAACGTCAAAAACTCAAGGTTGTCGGATTTCAACCAAATTCTATTTCTAGGGTAATTTAATGAACCCAAGTCTATTTCCAACATCAATTTTTTTTTTAGCCGCCATTTTCAAAATGGCCGCCATATACCGAAATATTTCAAAGTGTTAAAATCTCTACAACATTTGGGTTCTGGGGTAAATGGAGGGTCCACAATTCATTTCTAGCATCAATATTTCCTTCCAATCAATTTTCAATTGTTTCAAAATGGCCGCCATTGAAGAAAATGGCGGCCAAAGATCAAGTCCGTCGGATTTCAACCAAATTCAGTTTTTAGGTTTTTTTGAGAATCCTGAGTGCATATCTGGCATCAAAAAGCATTTCTGATATGGGGAGGTGTTCGGAGACATTTGTGTTGGCATCCCAACACAGTTATAGCTCGTTATTCTTATTTTCTTCTTCTTCTTTTTATTCCTCTTCTTTCCAGAGAAATTTGTCCGCGTGATTTTGTAAAAGTTCTTTGACAGATCCACTTCAAACTTTGTGAGCTGATAGGGGGTCATGAGAAGGGGTGTAATCAACTTTCGAAATTTTTAAAATGGCCGCCGTTTCAAAATGGCGGCCAAAAACGTCAAAAAATCAAGGTTGTCGGATTTCAACCAAATTTTATTTCTAGGGTAATTTGGTGACCCCAAAGTCATTCCCACCATCAAAAAAAAATTGAGCCGCCATTTTCAAAATGGCCGTCATATGCCAAAATATTTGGAAATGTTAAAATCTCTACAACATTTGGTTTCCGGGCTAATTGGAGGGTCCACAGTTCATTTCTAGCATCAGTATTTCCTGGGGAGGCGTTCGGAGACATTTGTGTTGGCATCCCAACGCAGTTAAAGCTCGTTATTATTTTCTTCTTATTTTTCCTCTTCTTTAGTGAGAAATTTGTCCGCTTTTATATGAAAGTGCTTCGACCGATCCACTTCAAACTTTGTGAGCTGATAGGGGGTCATTAGGAGGGGTGCAATCAACTTTTCAAATTTTCAAAATGGCCGCCGTTTCAAAATGGCGGCCAAAAAACCTCAAAAACTTGAGGTTGTCGGATTTCAACCGAATTCTATTTTTAGGGTAATTTGGTAACCCCAAGTCCATTTCCACCATCAAATTTTTTTTGAGCCGCCATTTTCAAAATGGCCGCCATATACCGAAATATTACAAAGGGTTAAAATCTCTACAACATTTGGGTTTTGGGGTATACTCCACAATTCATTTCTAGCATCAGTATTTCCTTCCAATCAATTTTCAAATGTTTCAAAATGGCCGCCATTGAAGAAAATGGCGGCCAAAAATCAAATCCGTCGGATTTCAACCAATTTTAGTTTCTAGGGGTTTTTGAGGATCCTGAGTGGATATCTGGCATCAAGAAGCATTTCTGACATGGGGAGGTGTTCGGAGACATTTGTGCTAACATCCCAACACAGTTATAGCTCGTTATTATTATTTTCTTCTTCTTATTATTATTCCTCTTCTTTAGTGAGAAATTTGTCCGCGCGATTTTATGAAAGTGCTTCGACAGATCCACTTTAAACTTTGTGAGCTGATAGGGGGTCATGAAGAGGGAAGCAATCAACTTTCGAAATTTTTAAAATGACCGCCGTTTCAAAATGGCGGCCAAAAACGTCAAAAAATCAAGGTTGTCCGATTTCAACCAAATTTTATCTATAGGGTAATTTGGTGACCCCCGAGGTCATTCCCACCACCAAAAAAAAATTTTGAGCTATTTTCAAAATGGCCGCCATATACCAAAATATTTGAAAATGTTAAAAATCTCTACAACATTTGGTTTCTGGGGTGATAATTGGAGGGTCCACAGTTCATTTCTAGCATCAGTATTTCCTTCCAATCAATTTTCAAATGTTTCAAAATTGCCATCATTGAAGAGAATGGCGGCCAAAAATCAGGTCCGTCGGATTTCAACCAAATTTAGTTTCTAGGGTCTTTTGAGGATCCTGAGTGCATATCTGGCATCAAAAAGCATTTCTGACATGGGGAGGTGTTCGGAGACATTTGTGTTGGCATCCCAACACAGTTATAGCTCGTTTTGTTTCCGATTCCATCGGGGTTTTAATTATTTTAAATATTTGTCCATGGATGTCTCGTTTACTTACACAATACTAAGTACTACTCTAAAATTACCAACCATAAAATCTATTTTCGGTCGTAGAATTCACGAGATTCGAATGATATCCGAGAAAACCCGCTGTGTGCTACATTTGTACTTAATATACACATGTCACCTAAACAAGACTAGACATTCTATTTCAAACGATGTTTGTCGATTCATTACAAATCTTCGCCGTTCATTATAAAGATGAGCATAACCCTGTATATCCGAGTCGTAAAATGGAAAGGTCTGGAATTTTCATTTTGGTATACAAAGACAGTTACATTTGGGGATTGATTGGACTTAACAGCATATTTCTCACAGTTTATATTTTTTGTGTGAATTCAGCTTCGCAGTAAACCAGCATCAGATAATTTTTGTGAACTTTAATTAGATTTACCGTAAATTAATAATTTCAATGAGATATATTTTGTCAATAAATGGAAATTAATTTTTAACTCTTAGAATCTTTTATGATTGATTTCTGCTAAGATTAAGGGATTTATTCTTACCCATTTCACCCATCTCCCCCTCGTTGGCAAAACATGTTTGAAGATGAATACATACAAGGAAAATGTGAAGATTACAAACAGTGATCGATCTCATAGCTCCCATTAAGAATACAAAATCAAGAGTGCGAAAAGCTGTGCATACCAGTGGCGGGATCTGGTGCCTAGGAGGAGTACGCATTACCTGTCGACTGATCAGAATAACCGTATATCTCGATCGGTAATCGGAGTAATCTGTAATCAAATTGAGTGTGTGAAGACCACAAGATCGGAACCATTATTTTATCTTCGGTTCTGTCGTGGTTTTAATGTTTCGTATGTTCATTTAGATCACGTTCATTAAACAAGCACATATTACATATTAAGCGAGTTCAGACACTTCGCGTCGTTTTGGAAAGGTAGGGGGAGGGGGCAAACGGAGAAAAAAGTTGCCGTCATATTTGTATGAAAAATCTCAATTAGCAAGAAAATCAATTCTGCCAAAACCCCAAAATCGTAAAAATGGAGCCGCATTTTTTCTTTAAGTACAACCTGGTATTTTCACTACCAATCATCTCTACTATAACAAGTGACCAACTAATAAATCGATTTTTGCATGTAAAACTAACAATTTATATGTGATAAAAACGCGATAAGTACGTCACTTGTTCAGAAAACACGGGTGGAGGTATGGGGGATACATGGTCAAGCCTGAAGATCTATGAATTATTTGGGATTATTTATAACATATGCATCATTTTATAAAGGTCGGCTGTTATAATGACCCAAGAAAATTTCACTAAGTAAATAGCCACAAACGGTAAAGGAAATGAATGCTACTGTGAATTTTTGTGTGTGTTGCCTTCCGCTACAAAACAGAAATATAATCTAATAACGCATGGCTTTGTACTAAGGTATTTGCTTGCGATATTCTTCAAATCAGACACAATGTTTTGTATCAGAAGTGAGTCGTCTTTAGCCATCACTAATTTTATACAAAAGTTCCCCAATTGACGCACGGTTTTCATAACTTCTTTTTCTAAAGAGTTCCAAACGTTTCTAGTTCTGATATCCCGTATTAGTATGAAACATGTCAGACAAACTTTTACCCAAATGACAGGATGCATTGGTAAATTAGAACATTATAACGACCATAAATTTTGCGAAATACTGACTTTAAACGAGATTGTTGAGACCCCTGTAGCATCAACGTATTTGTCGGTAGCCTGCATCGATTTGAAAACTGACTATACGCAGAACACGCTCTTGCGTATTGAATCAGTTGAGAGATATAAACACAATATGCAGGTGATAATGGAATATTGCTACATAAATGCGGGAGTTTACGATGGAGAAGCTGAAGTCATTTTATTGTCATAAAGTTGATTTTACCATTTTTATTATCTTATAAAGAATATCATTTCTGGTATGTCCACAGATCTGTGTTTGCCTTACTCTAAATGTTCATGATCAAGTACATTCTTGGGATGATGAAATCCAATATCATTGCTGAATTTGATTTTCATAGATCAAGATTTTTATTAATATATCCACAGATGTTTCCTATTCACGTAGTTGTTTAACGGATATTTTTTATTTGTATGCAATTTTTTACCCTTTCCTTGATATCCTAGTGCGATATAATATTTGGTTTACAACAATTTGTGGATCAAATGCTGTATGACGTTTTTCATACCAATTGGTAGACCATTCTTTACATACTGATTTTGAATGCGGATTACCACGTTTACCTGATTAAGATATAGGGTTCAAGGCGGGTGTCATCAATCGACAGGGGATGCTTACTCCTCCTAGGCACCTGATCCCACCTCTGGTTTGTCCAGCGGTCCGTGTTTGCCCAACTCTGTATTTTGTATTGCTTATAGGAGTTATAAGATTGATCAATGTTTCACCATTTCGTGAGATTAATCACTGTTCATTATTTTCACTTTTTCTTCTACAATAATGTACATCTTTGTTAAGATTAAATCGCGACACGTGTAATGTGTATTCAAAGCCAGTTCAACCGATGTCATGCACAAGAATAGCCAACCCACAATGTCTGACCCTAATAGAGAAACCCAAGTGTGTATGTAAGAAATGACTTCTGAAAAGGGTAGATAACTTCACACGCATACATAGTAATGTTTGATACACTACACATTAAAGAAAGAGTGAAAGAATGACGACCCTTTAAGATAAAAAGATTACTTATACTTTATTACTATAAGACTTCAAATTAAATTATTGATTGATTGATGTTTTCCGCCACACTCAGCAATTTTTCAGTTATCTGGTGGCGCCCAGTTTTTATTGGTGGAAGAGAGAACCCAGATAAAATGTACCTGGGAAGAGTCCACCGACCTTCTGAAAGTAAACTGCGAAACTTTCTCACTTACCGGCACGAGCGGGATTCGAACCCGCGACGGTAGAGGTGAGAGGTCGTGTGATGTTTAGCGCGATGATCTAACCACTCGGTCACGGAGGCCCCCTTCAAATTCAAATTCAAAATAGTGTCACTGTCTATGGATCACATGTGTCGGCAAACTAGTAACCATATATACTCAGGTATTGGGACTATATTGGGAAAGATAAGACAAAAAGAAAATCCACCGTTGCATCCAAATTTACAAGTTTTGCTCTCAAACGGATGGAGAGAGAGAAAAAAAAGAGAGAGAGATATTTCAGTCCGTGATTAAAAAACTTTATTTGTAGATAATTATGACAAACTTAGAGCGACTTCATACTTGTGTCCGAATTTTTAGTGAATCCCAGTTATAGAACATTTGAAGTGATTTACACATCTCAGTACTTCAGACCAAGTTTTTCAAAGTACAAATGTGTTTACATGACTTTGTACTTCACGAAGTATATACACTTCCTTTAAGTACATCGTATTCCAACGTCCTCCCAGTGATAACAGGAATAAACAGCTCCGGCTTCACAGTTAAACAGCGAGGCCTCTGTCCCAGTACAGCGAACATTTCCAAGAACTATGGGTCCACTTCCATGCCCAAAATGAGCGTCATGCCAGTAAACCACTGATCTATGGAGACACAATTACAATAATCTCACCAAGAAATAATGTTTTTCTTGGTGTTCCGTTAAAACAAAAAAATTTTTTTATTTGAATTGTTAAAGATAAGACATGAATGGCATACAAATACGCTTATATACATTAGATGGCTTTCCTGATTTCTATCGTTCTACAGAGACAAATAAAACCATTCAAACAACGAATTTCGATACCATTTTATGTTTGAAAATATGGAATATCATAATATTATGTATCATTGAAAGTGCTAATGATAATATATGAAATTCATTGATGCTGTCAATGTCTAACATGAACATATATATTTAGCAAAGTGTTACAGGCAGCATTCAGATTTTGGAGAATCAAACTAGATATGCATCAGATTGAGAACAAAATCTAAATATTTTTTGCAGACTGGAAGCTTTCTTAAAGGTAAAGAGTCCCCAAGCTAAAGATATATTCCTATCCATTACTATAAAAAAAATACCCTGTGTATCCCAGACTTCTACAGACTACTTGGGTGTCCTCTAAACCCCATCCATCATCACACACAGTTCCCCATTCGCCATTGTAATATACTTCAAGACGTCCTTCATTTTCTGATGCTCCATTCACGAGTCGAATGAAATCTATTTTAAAATATCAAATGCGGGTTTTCTCACAATCAAAATAGACCACAATCAGAAACAAATTGTTAAAGCTGAGGAAAATTTAGTGCAAATGATCTCTTCCCCAACGAGCCCAACAAATCTCCTCGGAGAAAATATTTTAACCTGGTTATATGAATTATTCACCACATAATTATATATGAAATCACCTTACCAAATACTGCATTTGAACATATTACTCCCACACTTCCACTTTTGCAAGTCTCATAGTCATTGATGATGTGGTCACACTCCAAAATGTGACGTTCTCTTCCGTTACATGACACATTGTGCATCCAAAATAGTTCGGAACCATGTCCAAAATTCTTCTTTATTGAGGTGTATTTTTGGCTAGAAATATCAGTTTTGTATATGGGGTGTTTGAAAACAAAACTATGAATAGTATCGCACAAGTAAAATATATGTCTTCTGATTAATAATAATAGTAATAATAATAATTATCATTATCATGACTATCATTATTATTTATCCTGGCTAATAGAAATTGCTTTTGCTTTCAGATATGCAACTAACAGTGAATTCAGCTCCTCCCTCGTCATTTTCCCATATCTAGGCAGGGATATTCCATATTGCATATGGTGTTTCTGTCTTTCAACTGATTCGATACACAAGAGCTTGTTCTTCGTATGCTCATTTACCTAAATCGAGCCAAGCTATTGGCAAACACGATGATGGTGAAGGGTTCCAATAGTCTCGTTTAAGATACCGATTCTGCCAATACAACCTATCATTGGGTGAAATGATGTCTGACTTCTTTCATACCAATTGTTAAGGTGTTCTTGGTTAACTGATTTTGACTCTTCTTAGGCACCTGATCCGACCTCTGGTAACTCCAAGAGTCTATGTTTGCCCTACTTTCTATTTTGTATTACTTATAGGAGTTATGAGGCTGATAAGTATTCGTAATCGTCACTTCATGATTAGAATTGAAAAGAAAAGATGAAGATAACGAACAGTGATCAATCTTAAAAAGAATACAAGATTAAGAGTTGGACCAACACGGACCTCTGGACATTTAAGGTGCAATCGTGTGCCTAGGAGGAGTAAGCACCCCCTGTCGACTGGTCACAACCGCCGTGTACCCTATGTTTTAATCAGGTAAACGATATAATCTGTGTCCGTGGTGATGTCTCCATATGAGTGAAATATTCTCGAAAGGGACGTTAAACAACATTCAATCAATCAGTATAACAATCGGTATTAAATACACCAGACAGGATTTGGTTGAATGATAGGTTGTATTGACGAACTAGATCACTATAAGCACCATAAAATTTGCGAAATGCTGACTTTGAACGAGACATTGGAAACCCCTGTAATACCAACTGATTTTCAGTAGCCTGCCTCGATTTAAATGCTGACCATTTTTAGAAGAAGCTCTATTGAGAAGCATAAACCTAATATGAAGATAACAATGGAATATTGCTACATAAATTAAGTTGATGAGGAAGAAGCTGAAGTCATCCCCTTAGTCTGAAATTTGAGTTACCTTGACACAAGTGTACCAAGGCAATATGCTATGTAATCCAGACGAAATGTTTTATAGGGGAATACAACCCCCAAAAACATTTCATGATAAATGATAGGATTAATTATATGAGAAAACTATGTCATACTAATCTGTTGATATATAAGGCCTAGATAAGCTTTAGTACTAATTTGAAAACTTTCCAAATTACAATTCCCGCCTTCTATAGAGGCTGTCATGATGCGGAACTCTTTTGTATTCAAGACCACAAAAATCAATAATTTTGACGTCCCATCGTCTGTTCCGGTTTTGATGAGATTCTAAGATCATCAAAGATGTGCATGTGATAAATTTTATAAATAAATAGGTTGATGCCTTCATGCCAGCGGTTAGCTGCATGAAAGCAAAGGAGAGGTGTGGAAATAGGTTTGTTTTCGAAATTCCTGATTCAACCAAGGGATCTGGAAAGAAAAGACTATGGACTGTAGATCCATCATTTGCGTGATGACAAGTTGAGGTTTGAGACATTAGGATGAAGAAACGTATACCGTCTGTCTGATCTGTGATTCGACTGAACGTCTTTTCTTAATTTTGTCTTGCGAAAGAACGGGCTCAAACCTATACGGCTCCAAATTTAATTGTTCATGACTTGTCATGTTTACAGTGCTGCTGATGAAATAATCCAGAACCGGCGCTGTGACATCATAAATTAAACTTCAATGATCGGTCTCTTAGTGGCGGGTAATTTAAAATATATAATAGATTAATATTGATATAATCGTTAAGCAAGGATTTCCGTATGTTAAAGACTGTGATTTACGATATCAGTAAATAATATCTTATTCATAAAAGCAACAATGTGGTTAGGGTTGCCTTTCCCTTTAATCATACTAACATCACAATGTTCATCAGAAGGATAGAATAAATACCCCAAGTATCCTAGACTTCTACAAAAAATGTAGGACTCCGTAGGACTCCATTTAGTACTACATATTCCTCCCCATTTTCCGTTGACGTATATCTCAGGTCTTCCTTCATTATCAGAGCTGCCATTATCAAGGCGTATAAAATCTGCAAATTGGGAAGAAATCATTCTCATTTTTGTAGAGTTGTTTCAGTAAATAGCTAGATATTTCAGAGCCTCAGCTCAACGCAAAATGCATTCCTTATTGAAATTACATCTCCTGTGTGCAAGTATTTGAATGGAATGTAATTATCACGTCTCGCTATGCATTAACATAATTTCCAATAACATTCAAGAAAGTTTCATATGCAGCTGTGTAAAATTGAGGAAGTTCCGTCTATCAAACATTAGACACTTACTTCTTCCATTTTCTACACAAACAACTCCCGCCATCTGGCTTATTCCACAATCAGTTGTTACTAAATGTTTGCATTCAAGCAGGAATTCTTCTGATCCTTCACACTTGCACTGATTTACTAGAATAGTGGAATTTTCCTGTCTAAATACAGAGCCCGAAGTCACAGCAGCATACCTACAAATCATAGCGAAAGCTTAGGTATACCCTAACTTGAGCATGCCTTACTACTCATCCGGTATAAAACAAAATGATGAATATGGAATATGCTTAATCATGTTAAATATTAGTGATCATAGAGCATAGAAAGTCAACGAGAAATACCCCAATCCATATTGTTTTACAATTATGAAAATCAAAGTTATTAGATGCGTTTTTCAGATGCACTTTCGTGTAATGAAATAAATAAAATGCTACACATTCATAATTTCAAAATTGATAACAATTGCATAATCTGTAGCATTTTTAAAAATTGTAAAGTAATTTTGAAGTAGATGCGAAAGAGGAATAACTTAGCTTGCGTCGAGCTATTCAAAACAATACCCGTGTTCATTTAGTGGTATGTTGTGAAACTTGTCGGCAATGTCCGGATGAATGAAGGCACGATTCTTACCCTATAAATCCAAGACTTTTGCAGATGACCTTTGCATCCATTCCACTCCACTCGTCATCACACACACCTGCCCAACGTCCATTCAGAAACACTTCTACACCACCTTCATGTGTAGAATTCCCATTAACGAGTCGAGTGTCATCTGATGAAAAAATGCTTCTTATAGTTTAAAAACGCCTTTACAACTGAAAGTCTTCAATCTTTTTGCATTAGGAATTGTTGAAATTGAAATGTATTTGAAATATATAACTGTATTTCCTGTAACATTTCTTTTTTATTATCAAGCCTGACATCAAGATCATGAACTGACAATAGACTTAAGGAGGTACTCTACATCGTCATAATGGTTGACTTTCATGGTGTAGCATACCTCCTTAGGTCAACATTTTGATTACTTGTATCTTAAAATATGATGTGGCCTGCAGGATTAAAGAAGATATGCTGAAAATATTATTTGTGTATGATGATTATTACAAACCTTAATTAGATTTTATTCGGGGATATCAATAAAATTCTTACAAAATGTACATATTGTTGTCGCCCCTATTTTCTACTTCTTAAAGATTTTTGAATTCAGATTTAAAAATTACATACGACAACGCTTATAGTAAATATAAAAAACAGGGTAACAGGAGGAATATCACCTCTGATAATTACAAATCAAAGGATATGAGACATTGTAATCTGTGTAAGGTTAATGGAGACATCTCGTGTTTTTAACGCATACACAATTATATGCACTCTGTCTTTTTTATGCTTATAGTAATTAGTTCTAATAGTTCGTTTGCCGAAATATTACGATAATTAGCCACAATACGGACTTAAATCTAAGCCCCGATTTCAAATAGCCTAGTTAATTAGTTAGGTAGTTATACGTGGTACAGTGACGTCATATGCAACCTTCATTGATCAACTTGTTGAGGAAGTAGTGTTAGATATTTTTAAAAACTCGGGTTTTATTGGCATAATTTATTTACCAAGGATAACATTTATCTCGATGTTGACAAATTTTTAGAGTCTTTTATGTTTTAACCAACAGTGCATAAAAATACACTGTAGACACCCAAATGTAGCGAGGATAACGAGTCTAAAATCTGCAATTGCGAAGAAATAATGTGTACATGGGGTCGCTGTCTAAACACTATTTGGTAATGTTATTCCTTTAAACATCTGTAATTAGCGTTGCTTGGTTTTTTTAATAGACAGTGCAATTATTATCAAAGGATGAGGTGAAACACCTATTAGAGGCGGCCCCCCTTTTCCGTGGTCAATAAAAGTAGTTCTAATGTAAAGAAGTTAAAATTTTATACATAGACGCCACAGATATTGTTTTTTGAATAGTTTTGATAGTTCCCTTTGTTTTTTGTAATGAGAAATGTCGAAATATCAATTAATTTTAAAACACCAGAACATTTTCGTCACGTCACTTCCTTAAGTTATGCATGCTTTTCACTAAACACATATATGCTGCATATGTGATCGATTCTTTTTATTGATGTTATTTATTTGTTGTGATGAAAGGCGATTATACTGTTAATAAATGTACCTAACACGTCATTAAAAGCACATTTGGTCATAGATACCACCGCTAATAAAATGAAATTAGAAATCAGTATAAATCTTAGTGATCAAATATTTGTTTTAGACTAAAAATGGAAATTATATGTAGAACTCTTAACTTACTTTACGTTGAAACCCTATATCATATTGTGATGTACAAAATATATGTCATAAGTGCTTACAAAAATAGACAACCCTCTACTTTTCTCAGACTTTTGATCGAATTTGCCTTGAAGCAAAATATGAATATCCAGACTCGTAGAATTATTCATCAAAATACCGTGATTATTTATTTTTATATCTAAAACGCACGCGCTGTGAAAATAAATGTATAAGTAATATATGCGCAAGTCGTTGTGTTTTGGTTATATTATATTACAGGTATAATGATGAACCAAAAGATCTACCTGTAATGTGTAAAATTTTGATAAAGAAAGTGAAACCTTACTAGTGCATTCCACTTTGCATGTAATGTAAACAATGAAAATATATAATAATTTGTTCATAAAATTAGATTAAAAAACATCAACTTATTTCTTCAAATGATACATTTGTATTTACGCGTTTGTATACTTTCAGATCTGTAAAAATATGAGAGGATCAAATTCCTATGGGAATCTCAGCTAATGAGGGAACCCCAAGCTTAAACTCAGAGTTATATTTGTGGTGAATCTATGCGCCGTGTAACAAATTTGAAGAGTTGAATCATGTAAATTTTAACATGAAACAAGAACATTTAATTTATGAATTAAATGAAAAGGGCCGTTTCATATAGCCCTTTCACTTCATCCTTTATTTTCGGATTAGACAAATTATGATACGATATATCATTGAGAACTAGGTCTAGGCCTGCTCTCACGGGTGCATTTCGGTAAAAATTGAATAAAAATTACGGACTGATACGATTATGGACTGAGATGATGAACTTCGATGTTGATGATTTGAGGTGAAGGCGTACCGATATGTTGATGAACTGAGATGAAGGCGTACCGAGATGTTGATGAACTGAGATGAAGGCGTACTGATATGTTGATGATCTGAGGTGAAGACGTACTGATATGTTGATGATTTGAGATGAAGGCGTACTGATATGTTGATGAACTGAGGTAAAGGCGTACTGATATGTTGATGACCTGGATAATGATGGAGTTAGATAATAGCGGACTATGATGATGGCAGACTGATATGTGGATAGTATGAAATGAGGGACTGACATTATGATGGATTGAGATGACAATGGAATACAGTGACAATAGCAGTAAGACAAAGGACGGTAATACCTTAGTCATGTTCCACCATAATGAATTTCATATCGGAATTAAACTTTAAATCGCGTAAATAGCAATGCTGAAACAAAGGAACTTGTATTTTGATCTTTTGATATCAAATTATTCGTCACAATTTGGTAGTCTGAGAGTAAAACAAACTATTCTAGGAGACTGGAAACACACAGATATGTAGTCTTTTATAGCACACGGAGCATGGTATTTTTTACATAGTAAACCATATCTTATCTTCTATCGATATGACTTCCGGTGGAAGGAGAAAAAGTAAATCCAGTGAAGAAAACCATTTACGCTTCGAAATGTGACAATCTGATTTTAGTATATCTAGATAGGCACGAAAAATACCAGTATTCTTGTTATTTGAACTGGAACATGTATCAAATTAACTCACCTTAACAATGCCATTGTTATCTTTAAGTCATCAAGAACAGCATTCACTATTGATTTGATAAGCAATATCTTAAATAGTAGTTCAGTATAAAACACCTACGACTTGTAATATTATGACATAATACGCCTGCGTCATCACCATGGGAACAATATCTATGTGTATATATTTTTCCACACTCGGATAAAGATTTTTCACTTCCATCACACGTTAAGTTGGACATCCAGATTCTTCCCAAACCATATCCAAAAACTCGACTTTTTGTTACAGATGCATAGCTGAAAAATGCTTTCATTTCATATTTATGGTATCTTGTGTTTTCATGGTTTATATGTACAATCAGGATAGGTACAGCTACGGACTGTTTACATGTGATAACGCCTTTTATATCATTGCTTTTTAATGTTTTATTTATTTTCTATGTATTATGTGTATAACATTCTGTTGTAAGGTACATATGCATTGTAAAGCACCTTTGAGAGTACATAGTGTATGAAAAGGGTGCTATATAAATATGATATTATTATTATTTATTATTATTATTTCAAACTTTTGCCACGTTCTTTTATATTTTGACATTACGTTTCATCTTCATTATTGGATTCTCCGATGACATATTGTGCACGAACCAGAAAAGGTAACGAACAGTGAATAATCTCATCTATCCAACAAAAGATATAAAATTAGGAGAATGGCAAATACGGGGCCCTGGATATTCGAAAGGTGGCATCAGGTGTCTGGGAGGGTGCACTGCTGTTTGACGTGTTTCATACCAATTTTAAGCCTTTCTTTACATAACTATTTAGACTACGTAATACCCCGTTTTTCTAATCAGGATTTAGTGCTCATTTTGGATGTGACCGGTCAACAGTGGATGCTTACTCCTCCTAGGCACCTGAACCCACTTCTGGTTTGTAAAGGGGTCCATGTTTACACTTCTCTTTTGTTTGTATTCTTCATAAGAAGCATGGTATTGATTATTGTTCATTATCTTTGCTTTTTCTAACACCTTCTTATGCTAGGTAAACTCACCCAGAATATCCCAATTTTTTGCAGATAATGAGCGCAGAGTCCCGGTCCATTCCGATTCCACATATGGTTCCCCATTCCTTATTGATGAAAATCTCGACACGACCTTCATTTTCAGAGCTGCCATTTACAAGTCTCAGTTCATCTGTATATATTCCAGTTTTTAAAAATCAAATATTACCATGATTATCATTCATTCATTGGGTAGTCTTTTTTATTAATATAAACAAAACTGGATGTTGAAGCCGAGAAATGACTCCTACTCATTATTATACATTCTAGCACACACTATCAATAATGTTCCTTATTAAAGAAAACAATAAGGAAACGAAGAAATTCCCGTCAACATGATATATTTCCTCCTACAATGATTTAGTATATAGCCAAACGTAATATTTAAGGCTTTGTCCGTAATCAAGAATTCATGTTTTCTTGTAAGTCAGCGTCGTTATCATCGTAAGTGATATTGTGTACTATAGTTAACAGCATTTACCAAACCTAATCGGCATTTTCTGTTTATTTGCTATGAATTTTACTTCTAGAAAACCAGAGATATGATTTTTGAAAATGAAGATATCAAAGAAGGGCTGTAAGAGTTTCTTTCAAGGAAGTTTCTTTTTCTTTTTCCATTATAAGCATTACGTGTGATCTTAATACTAATTGGAAAAAATACTCAAATTTCAAAAACCGGCTGCTAGAGTGATTTTAAATACACATTATCATACACCTGCAACATAAATGATGCAGCAACTTCGGTGGATGCCTCCATCCGACTACATTGTTTAAAGAACAATCGCTCTTGTCTTCAAACTTTTACATGGTTTAACTCTCGATTATTCGGATGCCTTTCAGTATGTTCACAACATTACCAACAGATCTGCCTGAGTAAGTCCAAGCTATTCAATATATTTCCAGAATGCAAAGACACAATATCCTAAACGATCTTGTACAACTTACAGGTAACAGATATGTAAGGTTTAAAATATTACCCAATATTGGAAACTTTTAAATCCGCTTACATGAATATTAAAAAATATTTCCCCTCAGAAATTAATTAAAAACATATAGATTTGTTTTTGTTTTCAGCTGTATGTATGTAAATAGCGTATGTTTGTAACATAAATCCATATACTAAATCATGATATATTGTAGCTGCATAATACTGTGTCTGTATACATGTTTTCAGGACTATATTGTGAAAAAGTTCTGAAACAAAATGTGCTATTCTGTTTAAATAGAAGATATTTTTATTATTATCATCATTATCATAACTCATGTTATGCAAACTACCATTTCTAAAAGTAAAAACGAATGTACCTTATAGCTTGTAGTTATGATTTTCGAAATCTTATTTCTTGAGACCTTGCACCTCATAATTTGAAGTTCATTTGGATACATATTAACAATATATGTATGTACGTTTGATAAAACTTGTATATGAACTGAACACAGGAAAGAATAACGAACCTTTGAACACATTAACAAAAGGCCACGGACGTTATCCCCCGCACTACATTGTGACAAAGAAACACTTTACCGTAAACCAACTTTTATTTGCGTGCGAGACTTTTTCACGTAACGAATATTTCTACCCGCGAACTAGTCCTCTAATGTCTCTTCTATCTATTTTAGTTTATCTCGGCCGCGCGCGAACCATGTTATCATTGGTAAATGGCAAAATTAAGTCATCGCGAATAAGTTTACAGTAAAGAAGGAACAAATTTAACATGATATATCGACTATATTTTCAACATAAGATATATCGGTCTTACATGATGATTCATTTGTACAAAGGATCCCTGCAACATTGCTGTTTGGACAGTTAACAGATCCAATGTTTGAAAAATCACAAAGCCAGATAGAGTCCTCGTCTCCAGAACAATCCAGTTCAGTAGCGAATATTTCCCTAGTATTGTTCCCGGAGAATGGATATGACGATGTCATAGAATACCTGGTGAATACATCAAAATTTCTTATTTCATCATGTAATGTAAATACTTTACAAAATTGAAAGACTAATGAAAGAGGAGATAAACTCAAGCCATGACTAATTATGCATATATGTTACAAAATTGAAAAGCCATTGAAAGAGAAGATAAATTCAAGACTTCAGACATTTGCTTACCCTAAATACCCTAAACCTCGACACACAACATTGGCATCCCGATAATCCCATTTGTTATCACATATGTTCCCCCATTTCCCATCTAAAAAGACTTCGACCGTTCCTGCTGATTCAGAAATTCCATTGACGATTCTAACTGTAAAAAGCAGCATCATATATAGCTTTGACATTTTATCATAATAAATGAAAGATAAAAAGCCACCATAAAAATTACAGGAAGATAATTCAATCGGATCACGCGCACTTCATTTTCCGTAACCGGTAAGAAGACTCGGACGTGGATCGGCGCAAGAATTGCATCAAATCGATGCATTTCTTCGCCGGAAGCGCGCCCGTGGATGAGTGTTAAAAGGCCAGAACCGAATCCCTGAATAATATGTTATTTTATATTTTCACCAGATTAAGTTTTGGTATCATTAACGTCCTATTCACTCTAATACATAACATGTAAGTGGAAATTGATAGTGGTACAATACCTTAGATGTGTATAATATCTTAGATGCATTTGAAAGTTCACGTTTCATAGTGGAACGTACAACTGTGACGTCAAAGTTACGTTTATGTATACGTAGCAACCAACTCTGATGGCGTCGATCCACATACGAGATTCATTTGCGGTTACGGAAATAGCCGAGTAGTTACGATTGGAAGATGATTGTGTCAATCATATATATGAGTAGTAGCTTTTTAAAAAAAATCTTTATATTTATTTACAACTTGCATTATAGTAGAGGTATACAAAAATCTTACACTTCAAGATTCTTCTCCAAAAACTCACAACGAGAATCAGAATTGAGAAATCTGTATAAATATCTCATTCCATAAGTCAAACTTCTTGATATTATTAAGAAGAATGTTCCCGCCACCAGAGTGTTCAAGATTACACTCAAATGCGCATGTCATGTATTTATTGATTTCTGATCTATTTGATTTATTATTCGTACATCCTTAGATGTCACAAATACAGAATCCATAGAAATATTTGTGTCGTTTGTCATGAGAATCTGAATTGATGAAGCCTTCACATGTCTTCAATTAATCCAAAACATTGAAAACGCGAAAAAAGTATCTCACCCGTGGTTTCATTGGAACAAATGGCGCCTGCTGTTTCACCAGAATAACAATTTTCTCCAATTAGAAGATTAGAGCAGCCGAGAAAAGATTGTTCGTTTCCTTTACAACCTACATTGTATAACCGGATGGATGTACCTCTTCCGAACCAACTCTTTGAAGTTGGAATATAATATCTGAATAATGACAGAATATATATTTTCTATCAAGAAATATCACTCAATTGTGTCATATCAAGTTGCGGAAAATTTACGATTTCAAGCATTTTTACAGTCTACTTCCGGCATTTAGGATGGATAGATTGCAAGTGATTACTCTCCCAATTCTATGCTTTCAGTTTGTTTAGCACCTATGTTTTACGTCCCATTCGAATAATTTCACTTATCTATTGACGTCAGCAGCTTTAGAAGTGAAATTCACGTTTATAGATATTCTAATAATAGAAAGAAGGCAATGATATGGATATTTTGAAATGTGTTTTCAAAACATTTTACCCCTCGTATCCCAGACTTCTGCATACAACTTTAGCATCAGCCCAATCCCAGGTGGAATCGCAGATACCAACCCATTGGCCATTAACTAGGACTTCAACCCTTCCAGCTCCTTCCGTCTTTCCATCAACAAGTCTGACCAAATCTAATTCAATTCATTTAAGTGCTACAGAATACACATGAAACATTATATAATAATGTAATAATTATAGTAATATATCCTCATGTGATATCACATGGATTTGTTTTTTGCAAAATATATAATGTGTTCAAACTAATGCATGAAGTCACTATTTCGAAAATTTCTATGTCGTTTTTATGATGATCATATTTGTAAACACAACCTGTCGATCCGGTATGTTGGATGTTGACTGATATGTTTCATATTGATTCTTAGACTGTACTATACACAGTGACGGATCCTGGAATTGCGGTTAGGGGGCGCAACTTTATGAGGCAGGGGGGTCTGGGGCCGCCTTTGAGACCCCAGTGGGTTCAGGGAGAATCCCTAGTGCGAGTCCAGGAAGGTACTGGATATTTTATAGGGTTTGAAATATCTGTTTCCATACTGATTTTGAAAACAGATTACCCCATTTGCCTCATCATGATAGAGGGTTCACGGTGAGTGTGACAGGCTAAAAGGTAATGTTGAAATTCCCTAGGCAACTGATCTCAAGGGGTCCATATTTGTCCTACTATTAGTGTTGTCTTCTGTTTTAAGATTTATATGTATTGATCACTGTTCGTTTTCTTCATTGAACACCTTAATGTAAACAGACCCATTCTTACAGTTGTAGATAAAATGATAAAATACGGACCTCTGTACATACCAGAGGCGAGATGTCCATTTTAACGCAACCAAGTCACCACAAATAGAGATTGGTCGATTGATTTTTTTTAGTTTAACGTCTCTCTCTAAAAATGTTCACTCATATGGAGACGTCACCATTGCCGCTAAGTGGCTGTAAACCTTAGGTCTATGCTTGGCGCTTATGGTCTTTGAGCAGGGAGGAATCTTTATCGTACCACACCTACTGTGACACGGGGTGGTCGAAAGAACGCCCCATTTAGTCGCCTCTTACAAGTAAGGTGTACTGACAAGCCATTATATTAAGGATCCCTTTAGGAATTGTCAATTCACATTTATACACTAGATAAGACTAAATATGTATGACAAACAAGATGACTTCAGCTTTTCCATCGTCAACTTCCCATATTTATGTAGCAATATTCCATTATCGCCTGTATATGGTGTTTATGTATCTTAACTGAATCGATACGCAAGAGTTTGTTATGCATATGCTCGGTGTTTTCAATCGAGACAGGTTACTAACAAAAGAGTTGATGTTACAGGGGTTTCAACAGTCTCATTTAAATTCAGCATTTCGCAAATTTTATGGCAGTTATTACAATCTTGTTTGTTAATACAACCTGCCATTGGGTCAAATGCTGTTCAACGTGTTTTATGCCAATTGTTAGGTCGTTCTTTAACGCTGATTTTGACTAAGGACTACTTCATTTACCTGATCAAGATATAGAGCTCACGGCAGATGTGACCGGTTGACAGGAGATGCTTACTCCACCAAGGCATGGTTCCCACATCTGGTATATGCATTTACGGATTTTTCTCTTGGCGAATCTTTTCAAAATGCGCAAATTAGCCAAAATTCTCTACCCGCCAAAATATATTACATTGTGTAATATTGTACATTCTGATGACGATAACAGTAAAAAAAGGATGACCCGTTTTAGGCGTTTGCTTTATATTGAGTCGAGATATCTACTTCCACAATTCACAGATTTCTAAATGACAAAAGCTCAAATTGCAAGCTCTCTGTCGAAAGAAAAATACCGACTCAAACTTCCATATACTAGCTGCCAGTGACATAATAGCAAGTGCTGACTAAAGTTGAACATAATAGCGAGGAAAACAAAGATCATTCTGTTTAAGACATCAGACACTTACTAGATATATAGAAAATACCGACATTACTTCATGTTAACCGAATAACATGGCACCTGCTATTGGTTTGAAAGGAACTTACTGTTTGTAGCATTCATACAGACTATTCCGACGTCACGGGAATGATGGCAGGAGTTCTTCCCAATTTGAGATTGCCTGCACTGAAGGACTGACAATTCTTCTCCACTGCAGCCAAGGTTATTCAGCCATACTGGACCCGTACCTTGTCCAAACACACTACTATAGGCGCCTAAACCACGGCTAAAGTATAGAAGGCACAGTGCATGTGGTACCTAAATCATGCCTAAACATCAAATCCTAAGGCAAAAAGATTTATAATAGATTTCAATGCATTTCTGCGATGAACGTAGATAACTTTTTACAGTAACCAAAGAATGATAGGGAAAATGTGCATCAATGTTAACATTCTTATCAATACAATACTGCTTAGAAGATAATTAAGATTTTCCACTCTAGTAAATATAGATGAAAAATGATCAATTTCAATACAAAATGAAGAGTTAAACAAACATGGACCCCTGAACACACCAGAGGTGGGATCAGGTTTATAGGAGGAGTAAGAATACCCTAGCGACCGGTCACACACACGTTGATAGCTTTTTTCTTATCAGATAAACTGAGAAATTCGTAGTCAAAATCAGTGTGCCAAGAACGGTATGAAACACGTCAGACGGCATTTGACCCAATGATAGGTTATATTGGCAATCTAGATCATTACATTTATTACAACCATAGAATTTTGCGAAATGCTTAATTTAAACGAGACCATTGAAATCCCTGTAACATCAACATGTTTGTCAGTAGCCTTCCTCGATTTAAATATCATACACAGAACAAGCTTTTGCGTATCTATATAAGCAGTTATGTTATATTTCAAATACATTGTGGATATGCTATCTGAAAATCGTTGAAATTGAAGTTTTCCTAATAAAAATTATGTTTATTATATTCGTTTTGAATTTACTATTTCAATGTACAAAGATACATCTGTTTACCATGCGACCCATGGATGACCAATACACAGATGACTTTAACATCATATATCTAAATAACATAACTTACAATCCATAGCCGAGAAAGCTGCATAAGACCTTTGCATCACTTGTACCGAATAAGTCCTGACAAATCGTGCCCCACTGACCATTGAGATACACTTCCACCCTGCCCTCTGTAGGAGATTTTCCACCAACTAAACGGATCGGTGAATCTAGAGAAATATCGTAGTTTATCAAATATCGCATGCACAATTTCAAATATCACATTTATATTATTAGATGTCACTTGTTTATTCATTATGGGAGTTTATTATATAAAAAGTGAAGATGACAAATTGTTTAATCTCATAAAGAATACATATGTAAGAATAGGGCAGAGACGGGCCTCTGTAAACACCAGAGGCGGGGTCAGGTGCCTAGGAGGAGTAAGGAGTAAGCATCCATCATCTCAATAATTTTGTCTTCTGTCCTTTCCATGTTTGGAAAAACGACTCTTTATTTTAGAATAACCATGAACAAGAATCAACAACAAAGTCGGAAAGGGCTGAGAGGGACAGGGGAGAGGAAGATCATGGTATCTTTAGGTGTCATTGGTTTGAGTAGTAGCAAAGCTTCATTAAAAAGGGAGAACAAAATTTGTTTGCTCACAAGCAACACAATTTGGTTAAGATTATTTAAACTTTGATCTCATCTTGGAATGTTTGTTAAACATATTCTAGATATTCAGGAATTGAAAGATGCTACTTATAGCTACTACACTAAATATGAATGACATTGAACAGTTGTCAATATCATAAATCCTGTAAAGAGCAAGAGTGCGTAAACACATATTTTGTATATAAGACAGGATGTTCAAGTAAAAGATATAACAATTCATTGATGAAGTACCTGTAAAGCATTTCACCCCCGCGTCCTCATAATGTCCGCAAGACCACTTTGAATTCTGACATTCCCACAGGCTGCTTTCTTTTCCAGTGCAATGTACATTTCCGAGAACAATTGGTCCCTTTCCCCTTCCAAAAGCCGCTGAGCCAACTGCATAACTAATAAACAGTATAGAACATATTGAATAGTGCAATTCATTCAACTACCAATCTGTTGTTCAAACAATGTTTTTGAAGAGGAGGCAGATAAATCATGATTATATTATTTGTAAATATTAATAAACAGTCTGCTATCTTTCCTTTATACAGTTGACATTCACTTTGCAGAGGGTCAGAAAAATTGTTCGTTTATATGCAAAGTCTATGCAAAACATGAAGACATTAAGAAAGGCGAAGATAACGAATAGTGGTCAATCTCATAACTCCTATAAGCAATACAAATAGATAGTTGGGCAAACACGGACCCCTGGATATACCAGGGTGGGATCAGGTGCCTAGGAGGAGTAAGCACCCCCTGTCGACTGGACACACCCGCCGTGAGCCCTATATCCTGATCAGGTAAACGGAGTTATCCGTAGTTAAAATCAGTGTGCCAAGAACGGTCTAAAATCGATATGAAACACGTCAGATAGCATTTGACCCAATGATAGGTTGTATTGACGAACTTGATCGTTATAACAACCATAGAATTTGCAAAATACTGATTTCAATCGAGACTGTTGAAACCCCTGTACCATCAACTTGTTTGTCAGTAACTTGCCTCGATTTAAAAACTGACTATATGCAGAACAAGCTTAGAAGTAAGAAACATTGTAAAAAAAACATTGCACTTTTAATGACAGTGAATTTCGCTTAGCAGTGATCATAGACATTCAGTTATTCAGTAATAATTAAGGTTTGCAAATTGAAACACTCATTATATGATCATTATACGACCATTAACCTTGAAACCTGAACCTGATGATGTGGATCTAATACAATGTATGGAAGTTGATGAAGGACTCAGTCTTAAACATAATTATACACCTTGTTTGTTTCTTAGAAGTTCGAGAATAAAAGACATTTTCAAACATTTAAGGTATTTTCCTGTGTGATATGTAGAGACTGTTCCCATTAACTAGGGACAATTAAGTTCTCAGTTTTGAAGATGATTCCATTTTCAATACAATTATGCGTTCACTTACGTCCGACAACCAAGAGGAAAGCTTTTAAAGATGGTGCTCACTTTGGGGTTTCCATTTAAACTTTATAGCTCTAATGGGCCAAGAATAACGAAATTCATATTTTTCTTTTCCCTATCCCAAATCAACAACAAGTTCGGTGACAATTTCAACGGAGTTGCTGGAAAATCAAAAATGGGAAAAATAAGCAAAACAAGCAACGAAAAATCCATACCAATGGATGACCGATAAATTTTCGCTTTTCCCCCTGATTTTTTCCTGATTAGCTGAAAGCTACCAAAATGCCTTATATGAGCAAGTGAAGATACCGAAGTGATCAATGAAAGAATACAAAATCGAGAAAGGAATAAAACGAGGTAATGTTGGCTCGGGTGTCTAGGAGTAAACGTCCCCTGTTGATCGGTCACTCCCGTCGCTACCCCTTTGTCTTCAGCGGGTAAACGGAGCAATCCATAGTCAAAAGCAGTCTATGAAGAGCGGCCTAACAATTGGTATGAAGTCCAACAGATAGCATTTGACCTAGTAATAGCTTGTATTTGCAAATTCGATCATTATATCGACCAAAGAATTAGCAAAATGCTAATTGTTGAAAACCCTGTAACATCAACTTATTTGTCAGTAGCCTACTTCAATTAAAAACAATTATCATACGTAGAACATGCTCTTATGTACCAAATCAGTTGAGAGACATAATACAATATGCAGGTGATAATGGAATATTGCAACATAAATATGGGGAGTTGACGATAGAAACACTGGAAGTGATGAGATTGTGTATGGGAGACGTCAGATGTTTATATTGAATACACAGGGATTTTATAATTAACTGGATATGTCATACCCTTGTAATCCAAATGTACGACACACAACTGAGGCGTCCTGGTGACCCCAACCTTTATCACACACCGTCCCCCACTCTCCGTCTTTATATAGTTCTACTCGACCCTCTCTCCATGATTTCCCATTCACAAGCCGAACTCCATCTACACAAGTAAATAAAGAGCCTTTAAATTAATCCTTTCCCCACTAGAATAAAAAAATAAACAATGCTATACAACTTATGGGGTATCTCTTGTTATGAAGGTTCATTTAAAAAGAAACGATGAACCGATATTAAGGTCGAATTTATTTCTTTTCTGGCAATAATATCTGTAATAATAATAGTACTACATCAGTTATACCAACATATGTCCAAAAATTCAAAAGTTTAATTAGCCTCTTTGTTGCAGAAGTACTCAGAGAATTAATACTATAAACTCCTGTAACTAGTACCAATCAAGTCAACAAGAAATGCCTGCTCCTCCTAGGCAGTAGATCCCACCTCTGGTGTTTCTAGAGGTTGTGATTGCCGTTTCCTTAATTTCTATTCTTTATTGCATTTATGAGACTGTTCGTCATTACGGTGGCCAATGAAAGGCGAAGATAACGAACAATGATCAATGGAAGGTGAAGATAACGAACAGTGATCAATCACGCAAGTCTTATAAGCAATACAAAATAGATAGTTGGTCAATCACGGACTCCTGGACACACCAGAGGTTTTATAAGGTGTATTGGAGGAATAAGCATCCCTTTCGAGCGGTCACACCCGCCATGAGTCCTATATCTTGATCAGGTAGTTGGAGTTATCTGCAGTCTAACTCAGTGTGTCAAGAATGGCCTAACAATCGGTATGCAAGATAAAAGACACAAGAAACTCTTGGCCTGACGGAGAAATGATGGAATTGTCTGTATGAACAAAAGTGCATTGTTTAAATACAAGGAAAGGTTGTTGCAATTTTTTGATATAATCTTCAGTGGAAAGAGTGAATCCTAGATACGATCAGATGTAGTCAATTTCTTTGTGCATCATTGGAAATTAATCGCCAGATTATGACCCCTGGGTCGAGTCCTCTGCTGGTGGACTGATAGTCCCCGAGGGTCTCTACAGCCCAGTAGCGAAGTACTTCGTTACTAGCTTGAAAATACGGATGTATATTTAATTGCGGTTATAAAATTTAGAAATTCATTTCAAAATTAAGGATTATCTCCCTCATGCATAGCTCTTATCTTTGAATGAATTTGACTCCACTTTTTCGGCACACTGTTTTGCCTATAATAGCTCTAAAACGTCATTGTTATTTCGGATTTCAAACGTTTCGGTTGAGCATCACTGAAGAGACATAATTTGTCGAAATGTGCATCTGGTGCATCAAAATTGGTACCGTATAAGTTTTACATTCTCGAAATCCAGTTACATGAAGAGGTCAGAAAAGTGTATATTTCATATCCAGTTCACCATAGCTGACAAATAAAGACTCTACTCACGAGTTTACGTTTCACAGTTGTCACCAGTATGAAAGTTATCCTTTCTGTCGGTACATTAAACACCTGTGTCAATGTTCTTACCGACGGTACATTTTACACCAATAAAACGTTTCTTTACCGACGGTACATTTTACACCTTTATAATGCCCTTACGGTCTGTACATCTAACAGCAATAAGAATATTGTCCTTACCGTCGGTACATCTAACACCAGCATCGTTATTGTGAGAACAGTTGTGTTTGCCTTTGTACACACACTTTTTGATTGAATGCTCGTGTCCAGAACAATTGACAGATGACATCCATATAGGCCCCGTGCCTTCACCAAATGTAGCATTCAACAGAGGAATAGTATGTCTGAAATGGAGAAGACATATATAGCGTAAGACAGAAAAAAGATACTTACAGTTGCAACGTATCGAAAATTGTACAACATATTTTATTTTCTATTTTGTCTTCAAGCATAATGGTTTATAAAGTTAATATCTTCTGGAAATATACATGGTAATAGCAACTTATTTGATAAATTTCATCAGTTGGGGGAAAGTTTGTTGAGAGTGTTTTAGCTCAGTAAGTAAAGTTGATATTTTCTCCTAAAGTCATGCCTCTAATAATACGAATAATTCAAATATAATATAATGAAAGAGAAAGTCACCCGATGAAGCCTAGACTCTGACAAACCACTCGAGCGTCAATCACATCCCAGTCCTCGTCACACACGGTTCCCCACTGTCCATTCATGTAGACTTCTAATCGTCCTTCTTTTTCTGAACCTCCTCCAACGAGTCTGAATGGATATTCTAAAACATCGCATATAATGTATGCAACAGAGAACAGAAACAAGTAAAGGATTTTTTTTGGAAAACAAAAAGAGGACAAGAAGAACAATCCATTTTGTGAATTATCATTGAAGGACATAGAGCATATTTCCAAAGAGCACAATATTATATGCAAGTTGTCTGTCATATGTATACATATACTAATTCTAATTGTTAGTTCACCGACATATTACGATGATCATTCACAATACGGATTTAGATATGTGTCCCGATTGAAAAAAAATAACCTCTAGTTAATTAGTGAGGGGGTCACGTGGTACAGAGAATTCATAAGCAGTGTTAGATATCTTTAAAATCAACTTTTATTCACCATTATTTACCATGAACTGTATTTAATTCGATGCTGACTAATTTCTCGAGTCTTAACATTCAAACCTTATATGTTCTATACGGCATGATTAATTTCAAAGAGAAAAAATTGTTTTTAAAAAGACAATAACTTTCTTGATTAATCCGCTATGTTCCTGGACTTACACCTAAATGAAGATTTGTTGGACAAACCAGGTAGACATGTGTGCAGCCTCAGAATTCGCATTGTTGGAAGTATGTCACATCATTCTCTAATTTCGGAACATTTTTCAGTCAATGGCACATGCCCTACACGCCATTATTAACGCTAAAGGTGTGCATACCTGGTATTCGTGGCTAAAACCCACATTTTGGCACACCCCGTTTGACTTTCATTTCACATGAAGTTCCTCCAGAAATAACAATGACGTTTCAAATCAATGGGTAGCTTATCGAAAAAAATTTTTAAACAACTTAGGACGAAGGATATCTTACCGAAGACAGTTGAAATACATTCGTTGATTTTGTCATTCGATTCTCTCCCTGTCCCTTCCTTGCATGAATTCCCTGCGTTAATATCAGGCTGTGGTATTGGTCGATCAGATTCTGGAATTTTCATCAGAGAAAACTGCGTCACTACGTTTTCAATGATAACATCCTTATGCATATCAGCTATGGCAGGACACTTTTCTAGGAACTCATGTTCTTCTATCAGCGGTTGGCAGTTTGCTGATAACGATAAATACAGGAAAACAGCTGCCGTATATGTAACCCTGAAAAAAATGTTTGTAAAGGTATTCATCATTGCTATACCCTAACCTTTACTAACGAATATATTAACTGTCGTAAATTCTTATATCCAGACGTATTCTGCCATAACAGATGTGAGAAATGGTGTACATCAAATTTGGAATCTCCAAAATTCCAAAGAACTTTTAGCAAATTTGAAATTACAAATCTTTTCTATAATAAACAACATTTCAACACTTTACATCACCAGTCTTCAATATTAATTTCCCCGTGGGGATCCGGGTTAAAATAGGTGTTCAGAACCCCTTGTTTGTCGGAAGAGGTGACTAAATTGGACGGTCCTTCGGATGAGATCGCAAAAACTGAGTTCCCGTGTCACAGTAGTTGTGGCACGATAAAGACCCCTCCCTTCTCAAAGGACGTAAGCTCCAAGTATAGGCCAAAATTTTGCAGCCCTTCAACGGCAATGCTGACGTCTCTATTTAAACGAAATATTCTCGAGAGGGACGTTAAACAATATATAATCAATCAATCAACACTAATTAAAGACTAGTTGTATTTTTACATAATCAACAGATGAGATTTTTTCAATTAAACTTTAACACCGAAATAATATTATCCTAACTTGTGATCAGTCATCCAATAATTAACTTTGGCAAACATACATCTGATTCTAAGCAGAGGTACTCCGAGTTTGTGATGAAAAAGACGTTCGTTATATTCACCTTTCCTTGTTAGAATTCCTGTTCCACCGAACATAGACGTAAGATTTATGAGAAAACATAATAAATTCAGCTTTTCTGTTGTCAACTTCCCATATTCATGTTTGTCTGTATTACATCTCGTCGAACATGGTTCACTCATATCGAAACGTTACCGGCTGTAGGTGAAGTACCACATATTTAGACCTATGCTTAGCACTCACAGCTTTAATAATGCGGTTTCATGAACTTGTCAACGCCTGACACGATATAGAATATCCTTTTTAATGTCATATCCAAACGGTCCGTGATTTTCACTTTTACATGCCGAGCGTTTGGTAAAAAAAGCCACCACTACCTATACTTTAAGTCTGATGTTTGACACGACTATGTGCGAGGCAAATTATCTGCTACTAAGCTACCGTGATCAGTCTCATATTTATATAGCAGTATCCCACTATCACCTGCATATAGTTTCACAATTAGCATGAAACACTTCAGGTAACATTCCACTTGATATTAATGAGATTTTAAACCTTGAAACATCAATTTTCCCGTAACCTACCTCGGTTTTAAAACTGTATCAAACGTTGTACATACTGTCGTCTCGAATCAATTTAGAGACGTAAAAACCATGTGCCGACAAAGAACTTGCTCCCAACTCTAATATGCCCAGTATTCTGTTCTACCTTACTCTTGGTTTTGTATCCTTTATAGGAAATATTCAGTTTTTCATCAGTCTACGGTAACTGGTCATATTTCTCACTTTAGGTAACTCCATACGCGGAGTTTTATCTGATACAAGTTTTAAAAGTGTATTTATTTCCATTCATTAGAGTTACAACTAACAAATTACCAAATAAAATATATAGGTCATCACACATTTTAAGATGCGAGACGTACATAAACAAAATTATATGTCAACGTCAGAAAATTACATTTTTCCTTCAACAGCGTTATCAAAATTTCATACAAACTGGTTATGACGATATAATAGCATTCATAACAATTTCATGAGACTGTTTCTTCATAAAAATATACAAAATGTCTGTAAAAATAAAAGAACTATATCGCATAATAGACTTGATAAAGAAATAAATAAAAACAGAGTTATTTTCCTTGGATGCAATATTATGAAACATATTGTTGATTACTCATCTATAATTTAGACTTTTGAAATAGTTTATTTTCAACAAGATTTTTTACAATCACTATTTGAAAAGACTCCAACAAAATGTATATTCCTATCATGCATAAATCTAAATAAATCATTGATTTTGTAAAATCTGATGACATCACAGGAGGGTGGAATTACTTTAAATTCTGAAGACATTATTCTCATTTGTCAAGGTCACGGGGATTCTGTGTCACATTGTATTATCTAAACGATAACTGGTTTTAATTATTACTTAGAATATTCCATTGCCATTTGTCTAACGTGAAATACTTGTGAGCTTGGTAAAAATGTATGATTAAATTATATGATAGATGACTAATCAACAGGAAGGAAATATCAAGATAAGGCTATATGTATGTAAACATATCTCTCAATGATATTTAATCCCTTCAGTAAGATATGAACTTCCTTATATCTGCTGAAGTGATGTTTAAACAAGATCATCACGTTTACTAATACAAATAGAGAAAACTCGTAAGTGGGCTTTTTTTTAAAAGTCAACACACGATAATTCTAGCCTGTAGAATCAAACCACAGCCAAGATATGATGTTGTGTTTCTATATTTTCATTGGAGATGCTGATTGAAAACACTTCTGATGAACACTCCTACAAGTGCTGCACTTGCAATGTTACAATTTAGATCTACAGGATTAAAAGACGATTTCAAGTCATAAATCATGAAGTGGACATTTCCAATTTTCTTTTTCATATTGGTTAAATTTCCGTAAACCATTTTCTAATATTTTTCTTTCAGTTTAACATCTTTTTTAAAGATTTAACAAAAACAACAGGAAACAAAACAAAACAAAAAATCCAACAGGACGGATCTAGACATAGTCAGCAAATGACCAGTAAGAAAAAGATCACGCCGCTCAAATGAACGTATACTAATCCAGGTAATAGAGCATAATTATGTATCATGTATCTCTATTACAAAAAAGAAGTTCGCATACTAATGCAAGGTGAAGATAACGAACTATGACTAATCTATGAAATCCGATCAAAAATACAAAATCTAAAGCAAAATACAGACGGACTCTCAGAAACACTAGTGTTGGGATCGGATGTCCATGTTTTTGGCTTACTGATTTTGACTACGGATAACTCCGTTTACCTGATCAAGATATAGGGCTCACGGTGGGTGTGACCGGTCGACAGGGGATGCTTACTCCCCCTAGGCACCTGATCCCAACTCTGGTATATCCAGCGGTCTGTGTTTGCCCAACTCTCTGTTTTTATATTGCTTATGGAAGTTATGAGATTGATCACTATTCGTTATATTCACCTCTCATGAGAATGCTTACATAGGAGTACACATGTACTATAACGCCCTAAATGGCTTCTTGATAAGATTTCCACAGGAATTTCCCTGCATATTCTTTTATAAATTTTGAACAGCTGTTGTTTTCCAAAGTCAATGTTTGAACAGAAATCTACACAAGATGATTGCCTACTCGTTTTGGGTATCTTACAAACGTGTATCCTACACGGTTTCTATAAACATATTATTTGCTTTACGAGATCCCTGATATTGTTCAATGGTTTCACATTTGACGAAATAAAAAGTAAAAAAAAATTCACACCAGTCTGAATACTACACCTATGGTAATAATTTTAGAATTAAATATTCAACAATTGATACCATTTGTTTGGATCATTGGTAAGCATTTCCCCACACAAACAATACTAAATATCAACAAATCTCTTTCGATGTGATTGGTATGCTAGCCTTTCCTGTTGTCCGTTAGAGTCTTTCTTTAATACAATTATACAGTATTTGGATGTTGGATTATGTAAGGCAATCTAAATTTTCATAGCGTAACAATAGCAAATTGTTAACAATTGACAGATTCAAATTAAAATTTCAAAAATTGTTTTGAAATATTTGAATGAAGATTGTTTACTACAGGGAAAGAAATCCGAAGGAATTATGATCTACCTAAGGTAAACAAAGTAAATTGAATTCTTTTGAGAATTAAAGATGAGTATTTTTGTGTAAAAAAGGTAATTTAACTAAAGTTAGATTATTTGATCACTACACAACGATCGTAGGTGAGCTGATCAAGGGATCTAATTCTAATTCGTTTATGAATTTTTTTCTTCTAAATATCAGATTGCAAGAAGTAAATATTTAGTACTTACGCAGTCATAGCAACCTGCATATTTCAACTAAGTTCTGGTATTTTGATGTACTTTTCAGTAATCATTTACCCTCTATTTATAGTTTACGTCCACTTCTCTATGTTTAGCTCACCCAAACAACAACTATCCAATGCGAGCTTATATTTTCATTTTTTTCTGCATATCATTATTTATTTTTGCCTGTGTTATTATAAGAATAGCTAACCAATGTGATCTTGTCTACTCAACTTTTTCTGCATATAGATGTACCTTATTTATATTCGTCTAAGCTAGTATTAAATTTCACTCCTCGCTTTTAATATGTGTCCTTAATCAAATACGAGAGACAGTCATAAGTCTCCATGCTTCCGTGTAGCACCATATATATGGACGTGGTTCTAAGTTTTCTAAAATAAAGTAAAGGCAAATAGTTAGAATTTTTACTGTTCAGTAACACTGAAGGTTCAGCATGGTAAACAAGACAAGGCCATGTACTTAAACAATACAACGCTTCCTTTGTTGTTTCATCGGAAATTCATTTCAAAATTAAGGATTATCTCCCTCACGCATAGCTCTTATCTTTAGACGAATTTGACTCCACTTTTTTGGCGCACAGTTTTTCCTTTAAATAGTTCTAAACTTTATTGTTATTTCGGATTTCAAACATTTCGGTTGAGCATCACTGAAGAGACATTATTTGTCGAAATGCGCATCTGGTGTATCAAATTAGTACCGTATAAATTTTACATTATGACCCCTGGGTCGAGGCCTCTGCTGGTGGGCTGTTAGTCCCCGAGAGTCTCTACAACCCAGTAGCTAAGTACTTCGTTACTAGCTTGAAAATACGGATGTATATATAATTGCTGTTATAAGATTTAGAAAATCATTTCAAAATTAAGGATTATCTCCCTCATGCATAGCTCTTATCCTTAGACGTATTTGACTCCACTTTTTTTTGGCACGCTGTTTTTGGCTATAATAGCTCTAAAACTTCATTGTTATTTCGGATTTCAAACATTTCGGTTGAGCATCACCGAAGAGACATTATTTGTCGAAATGCACATCTGGTGCATGAAAATTGGTACCGTATAAGTTTTACATGATGAAGGTAGCAAGTCATTGCAGAAAAAATGCATAACCCACGTAATGATTGTTACTTTCATCACCCAATGAAACAAAACAAAAAACACATTTTATTGCTTTTATCTTTATTTTTATGTATTGTTGTAAAATATAAACTAGATTCAAGTACTAAAATATCATATGGTTGACCTATTCTCTACGTTAAATGGAACAGCCAATGATGGACTCTTTGACCTTGACGACGCTCCATATTTGGTGCCTAGTGTAATTCTCGACCTCGGAGTTTACCCTGCAACGTACACGAAAACAAAATCTTTATTTACTAATCACACTGTTTAATACCGAAAACAGTTAGTGTCGTTATTCACGTAGAATAAAGCAGACAGGAAGTAAGTTTTCTAAAAACGATCTGACGAAAATGTATATGTGTCCGTATTTGTCTTACTCTTAATTTGTATTCTTTTTAGGATTTATGAAATTTGATAACTGTTTATTATCCTCACTTTTTCATTCATAATCATTCATAAATATACCTATTATTGTGTGACATCATAATCGTCATTATCAATATGAAAAGGTGAAGAAAACGAATAGTGATCAATCTCATAACTCCTGTAAAGAAAACAAAATTAAGGTTACATGGACCACTAGACACACCAGAGGTGGAATCAGGTGCCTAGGAGGAATAAGCATCCCTTGTTGATTGGCCACACTATAAGCTCTATATCTTAATCAGGTAAACTAAGTAATCTATAGTGAAAACGTATATAAAGTATGACAATTAGAATGTATCAAATAAGATGTATAGAAATATTTCAAATTGTTCTCGTCACCGCCTAAAACTAACTCTCTCTCTCTCTCTCTCTCTCTCTCTCTCTCTCTCTCTCTCTCTCTCTCTCTCTCTCTCTCTCTCTCCATTTGTATTAAGATAAATAACTTGAGTTTTCTCTTATTTTTTAAATCAAATTGAATACTTGAAGATTTTAGAGATGACGTATGTAGATATGACTTACTCTTGACATATATCCTATTGCTTTATATAGTCCATTCTACTTATTTCTACTAGGTATATTTATGTAGATTTACTGAGGACATTTTCAGTATGACCTGATATATCAGAAGTAAGTTGTTCTCTTACCAAATTTGTCTACTCCGTCAGAATTGTACAGAAAAAAATGAGATATCAGATATCCCGTGGCCAGGAATTGTGCTCCTTTGTTAGCTGACCTGTTTTTATATTTCTATGAAGCAGAATTTATTTAAAAACTTCTACTTGAGAAGAAAAAAATCGTTTGCTGTGGCCTTCAATTCGACATTTAGATATAAGCTATTAACAATAATAACTTTCATTCGTATGTCGATTCGATATATCCCTATGAGCTAGAAAGACACCACATAGTCGTTCGCGTCTGCTTCATACTTAGATATTTTATTGAAAGTAGATACTAACGGCAAACTAACAAGTCAACTTTATTACAAACGGGATGATTTCAACTTCTCCATCGTTAACTTCCCATATTTATGTAGCAATATTCCATTATCACCTGCAAATGTTTTTTATATATCTCAACTGATTCGATACGCAAGAGCTTGTTCTGCGTAGGGTCAGTTTCTAAATCGAGGCAAGCTACTGACAAACAACGTGATGGTGTAGGGATTTCAACAGTCCCGTTTAAAGTCAGCAATACGCAAATTATATGGTCGTTATAATGATGTCGTTTGCCAATACAACCTATCATTGGGTCAAATGCTGTCTGTCGTGTTTCATACCGATTGTTAGACAGATCTTGGCACACTTATTTTGACTACAGATCACCCTGTTTTCCTGATCAAGATATAGGGGTCATGGCGGATATGACCGGTCGACAGGGAATGTTCACTACTCTTAGGCACCTGACCCCACCTCTGGTTTGTGCTGGGGTCAGTGTTTACCCAACCCTCTAATTTGTATTGCTTATAGGAGTTATGAAATTGATTACTGTTTGTTATTTTCACCTTGCATATGGTGTCAAGAGAAACATTGTTATATTATACTTTCTAACATATCTGTTTAAGTCGATCGTGTGTTGCTTAAGCACCACACGCCTGATAATTGTGAAAAAATAATATTAGATCAAACGAAGGTTCATTTGAAAATATATTTTGTAAACACTACAGTAAAACACGGTTACAGCGAAAACTCTTAGAATGAATTCAGTCTTACAACGAAGTGGTTTCCATTCATTGTAGCTATAGAATATATTATCATCACTGTTCATTATCTCATTATGGATATTCTATATAGCATATTTGTACAATGGTATTTGAATCAGATGTGAAAGTTTTATGCACTTGACCTTTCCGTAGTGCAGTCATGTGGGAGTTTTCACCTAGAGATCTAAAGTTTATCAATAAAAGCATCGGAGTTCAAAAGGTCAAGGTAATTAAAGAATACAGATGTTTGTGACACTGGTTTGAAAATCTTGACGTTTGCAATTGAACACACATTGCAATGGTGATGTATCCACTTTCAAACGTCGCAGTCAGTCTTACACCCATATATCAATATCCATCGATCGTAATTCAGCCTGTATTATATTGTGGGGGCATGATTCGTTCAGAAACAGTTAAACAAAGAGGATATTTCTATCTTCATTTACGAGGTGACACACCATCTATAAAATATTACTCACTGATTTTCAACACTTTGTTTCGTAGAAACTTCATGGTAGTACATGCTATTGTTAGATGAAAAAGTGAAGATAACGAACATTGAGCAATCTCATTCTTCAGTTAAAGAATACAAAATTAAGACTAGGGAAACACGGACCCCTAGACACACTAGAGGCGGGGTCATGTGCCTAAGAGGAGTAAGCATCCCCTGTTGACGGGTCACATCCATTGTGAGTTCTAACATCTGATATTAAACACCCTGTCCATGAACAGAACTGTTCCAAGCTTGATAGAGTATTTATTAAATATTTGTTCAAAGCAAACAAAGCACGGTTTTCCTCAAAATATTTCAGATAATTGAATAATTAATTATACAACAGATGAAATAGGACATGTCTTTCTTATCTATCTTGACGTTTTTTGGCGCCGCCCTGTGTCACGTACTCCCCATACAATGACCTCCGCTACATGTAACACATTACGTGTGCCTTTTACAATCTGGATTTTGACAAAGCGGGCGATGGAACGTGAGGGACAAGTCATTACTATCCTCTCTCCGTTCTGAGCTGACCCTGCATAGTGTCCACAGCTATGTAGGTTTGATTGGGATCTTCCTACTCTAACATCTGCGTCATGGAACTTGTAACCTGAAATGGACGCAGGCAGAGAGAATGTATAATACATAAGGTGACAATCGTATTCCTCAGTCATTTTCATTCCATTCATCTTGCCGACTCCCTCAGTGATATACTTTAACTGATTTAACAATAGAAACATAAAATCCAGAATAAAATTCAATACAGTTTTTAAAACTTGAATCCGCGGAACTTACGCCCCATAATGTACGTGATATACTTCCATTTTATGATGAATATTGATCATTCGGAACTGATGGAAGCTTTACATTAGATAAAAGGAGCTGCTAAATTTTCCGACTAGGCGTGTATTTGTTCATAAAATCTTCTTCTTTTTTTTGCAGGGAAATCCTTTACATGGAATCAGCAAAATGTGTCGATTCACTTTTATTTACTGACAAATCAACAGAGGTATAATAAATGAAATTAAACTAAGTAAAAGCTACAGGGAGTCACAAATATTACCAATTATTCTTACAATGTGTTCGAAAACACGATGAACTCATAGTGTAAATCAAATTATACGAAATTTTCTAATTTTGTTAAATTACCACAGCAGTCCGCTCTGTTGAAGATTTCAATCTGGTGTACTACAAATGTATTTCCAAGGTATATTGCAAGCCATGGTCTGCCTTCTCCTGTTGGGTATGTTGTGTGCATGAAGTCATTGAGGTATCCATTGACGGCGTTTGAGGGCCGAAATTTACCATATGTTGTACTCACAGTCACAGATTTCCCCAGTGCAACGTTGTTCAAACAATTTGTGGATGGCAGCAGATCTATGATGTAGATGATTTTATTGTAACCTCAAACAAAAATGCAGAAATATGAACAGTTCAGGTTACATTCCGTGAAAGGTTATGTGCAACTATTGCGTGTATGACGTCACTCTACCGTATTTGGATATTGCAAACAAAGTGGATATGAGAACACATTTATTGCGTTCATACTATCGTAAATGTTATTTTTGTAACATAACATGACAACTAATAAGATTTATTGCGCTGTTATAAGTTAATTGAACAAATGTTATTGAATTGATGGCTTGTTATCTTTCTACTTTAGTACCTCCTTAACATGGTGATATCGATAGATAATCATTGTGTCATCCACTGGACTGTCTTTGGTACGAAATAAACATTACAAGGTTTCTTATAGATAATATATAGAAATTTGTGCGTGAACAAAAATACTTCTACAAAGCGAAGCGTGAAAATTATAACTATGTGGGGGGATGGGTGTGTGCGTGCATGCGTTCATGTTTGTGACCTTGGGCTTCTAATACATTTAGAAACATATTTTACTTCAGTCAGACATAACCAAAATGCCGAAGGACTATAAAAAGATTTTACACCAATACAAACATTGATGATTTCCTTCAGGCACTCCCCAAATTAGAACCTCCGCCACGTGCAGCACGTTTCCTTTCCCTTTTACAATCTGGATTTTAACAAAGCGAGCAAATGTCCGAGGAGGACACCACATCGGTATTCTCTCTCCGTTCCTTGCTGGTCCCGTATAATGGCCGCAGAATTGTAGGTTATCCAGGGATTTTCCTACTGTCACTTCAGCATCATGAAATTTATAACCTGAGGGGAAAATACATAATCTCAATCAAGCTTTTCATCCATTGCACTTATTGAAGATTTAGAAAGAATGTTCCAAAGCATATTCGCATCATTAGATTCTGTGATTGTGGAGCAGTAGTTCAGGAGTACGACATATTCCTGTGATTGTTTTTTAAATAACAGGACAAAGAATTCTTATACAATTTTCAAATAATATAGAATTACCACAGCAATCCGCTCTGTTGAAGATTTCAATCTGTTTTACTAGAAATGTATTCCCAAGGTCTATTGTGAGCCACGGTCTGCCTTCTCCTACCGGATATGTTGTATGCATGAAGTCGTTGAAGTTTCCATTCACAGCGTTTGAGGGCAGAAAGCTGCTGTATGTTGAACTAACCGACACCGATTTTCCAAGAGCAACATTTGCCACACATTTTTGATAGGAGTTAGAACCTTTCAAAGGGAGAAAAAAGATCAAGATAAAGAATGAAAGGAATTAATGACATGTCTAACTCTGTTCAATTTTTTTTAATTTGAAATTTAGATATATATATATTTAACTGAATTTAATTCTTAGTCACTCACGATATGACTAAAATTCGGATAGTTGCCAAATGTTGAACTCATCGACACCGATTTTCCGAGAGCAACATTTGCCACACGTTTTGGATAGGAGGAAGAACGGTCCTTTCAAAAGGAAACAAAGATCAAGATAAAGAATGAAAGAAACTTATGATGTCAACCTATTTCATTTTTTTTTATTAATTGAAATATACATGTATAATATTTATTCACTCACGATACCCTTTATAGTATCAGGTTTCGAACAATATAAATTCCATTTACTGATGATATGTTATGTTTGTTTGTTTGCTGTACGTCTCTTCCAAACATTTAACTCATATTGAGATGTCACCAGTGAGAGGTGAAGTATCATAAAGTTAGACCTATGCTTAGCACTCAGGGCCGTAGCAGCGAGGGTTCTTTAATGCGACACGGGACCTCCGTTTTTATGTTATATCCGATTACCCGTGATTCTCACTTCTAAATGCTGGGCGTTTGGCAAAGGCGCAATCACTATACCTATATTTATGTCTGAAATTTGACGCGCCCATGGCATGATCGGCATTTGAACTCATGACCTCCTGGATATAAAGTGAACGGTCCACCACTGAGTTACTGCGACTGGTCTGATGAATGTGAAATGCAGATATGATGCAAAAATGATAAAGCTACAAACAATTCCCGTTTTAGTTTTTAGGTCACCTGAGTTACTCAGGAAACCTATTGGAATTGGTTTGCGCCCGTCGATGTCCGTTAACAATTGAGTATTTTAAACTTCTTGATGAATACCATGCCAATTCTTTTCAAATTTAGTATGAAGTATTTTTGGGACAAGGGGACATAATTTATAAAATTTAGTATTTCCGCATCTCCGGGGCCCTAGGGTCGGGGCAAATCTGCCAAAACTAAAATAAAATTCAAATCTTGTCTTCTGTATAACTGCACATCTGTAAGAAATACCTAAATGCATATCCATGCAGAGAAGGAAGGTCTCTAAACAAGTTGTAAATTTCATGATCCCTGAAGTAGACTGGCTGACTCCAGGTTGGGATCAAACTTGGCATATAGTGTCTATGTGTAAAACATTTAAATAACATATTCTTTCTTGCTATGGATTCTAACTTAAAAGTTGATGAATATTCAGAAGTATCAGGTAACCCTTTACCAATATTTTGAAGTTTAGTATCCTATGGATAGGGGTTTTGGTATCAGAATGAAGTCAAAAAGGCCATAGTGATTAGATCTCTTTTTATCATTTGTAAACCTTTTTTTAATTTTGATGAGATTGTATGAAAAACTAAATGCATATTTAGAAAATTCAGAAAGAGATGTACCAAAACTGTGAATCTTGTAACCAAATTTTGATCTGCAAAGCATTGTGTTTTCGATTATTTGGACGAGGAAATAATTAACGCCAGCCAAAAGAACCCAAAACGCCCATCTTGTGAAATGAAATAAAATTATTCATGAAAGCGAAGATAATAATTCAGAGTTAGGATATGCTAATAAAGAAAATATAAAAAAGCGTTGTGAAGGAGTATCGGAATATGCCTCTGTATTCAGCGAAATTCAAATACAGCATGGAAATATGTATTTCAATTTTAAGTTTTTGATGCAGTATAATAATGGCCAATGGAATTTTAAAAATTGTGAATCTTAAAGTTGGAGCAGAGAATTCTACTAAGGGGAAATATCGTTTTAGGTGTTTAGATGATTTTTCCGATATCTGTGTTGATTCTTACTTGAAGGGAATTTAAAATTAAATTTGTATCTCTTTGACAAATGCATTGTCTTTTTCTTGTTTTCAGCCTACCTGTAGACGTCTAATTAGTTATTGAGTTTACCTGGCACTGTCCAATAAGTCGACAATTACTGTCCATTATTTTTAAAAAGGACAGTATCTTTCCTTTATCAAAAATAATGGGCAGCAATTGTCAACTTATCAGACACCTACAGGTAACCTTTTTACTACAAGTGGACTTTCTTCTATATAAAAGCCTAAAAAGACAAGGGATTGCGTAACAAAAATTTTTAAAATGCATATTTAGAAAAAATCATAAAGAGATGTACCAAACTTGTGAATTTTACAAACCCAGGGTTATGACTCTATAATTGGTCCTGAATAGTCATATACTGTTACTAATATATCCTGTTATATCATATAAAGTCTTTCATAAATATTCACACTTTCTAGGGCACTTACAATTAAAAACACACCTAATATCAACCTGGAGATGGGTATTAGAATTTAGCTGAGATTTGATAGATTATAGATTTCTTACCCTGTAAAGCTACTGATACTTTGTTTTGATCAAAATGATCGCTCTTAAGAAGACCAAAACAGTTTCTTCCTTTCCAAAGCAATATTCGAAGAGATACCTATTTCTTTGTGAAGAGCCACTGACTGGTGAACGAAAGGGGCTTATTATACAGAGAAGTTTGCTGATTGGAACAATTGATCGAACTGACGTTAGGATACTGTCTGCTTTGACATTTCTAACGCCATGATGGTCTAAGGTAGCCAAATATTTTATAACATCACTGATAAGTACATAATTTTGGAAAGAAAATAAAACATTTCTATAAAAAATATTTTCCCAATAAATGATATAATTTGTGGATATTTACCTTTTGTATTACAACTAGAAGTGTCTGCAATAAAACAACACAGGAAAACCCACAACGCCTTCATACTGGTAGTCGTGAATTGAAAACATGTAACACGCAAAAGGTATGAGTATAGATTTAACAATGGAAGCACCTGTTACATATATTTGATGGGCATATATCGTGCAGTAATAACACAGATATTGTCATTAGCACAGCGAAAATACTCTCAACTCCTCATTCATCGTGTCAGACTCATGATACAATGACCATTTTCATTTTGGCTTTATTTTTCATTATAAGCAGAAACATATTGTATAGCAAATGAAGAGATACTTGTGCTTTACTGAAAGATTGATTAAGTATTTTAAAAAGTATTAAGACATCAATAGATAGACGACTGAGACTGAACGTTATCTCACAAAGGAAAGATAAATTAATCATGTTTCATACTTTATGCTTAGATAAGTCTGTCCTTAAATACTAAAATGAAATAATTTCTCCAGTTTGTTATCGAGTTATTTGCTAATGTAGTAGTATATATTAATCATAAAGTTGACATATCCGTCATATTATTTTCTAATTTATAAAAGCGTTGCACAATTCTCGGACTTGATAGTGGGGTGTCTTGATATGACATTGGCGAAAGAAGGTTGACCCTCGATGGTAAAATTGGTATGGATAACGTATTCATACAGACGTTAAAGGATACGGAATTCTGCTTGGCAAAAATCATTTTTGATTAGTGTCCATATGATAATAATAATAATAATGATAATAATAATAATAGTTGATTTTATATATCGCTTTTTTCAGCATATGCTGCTCAAAGTGCTTTACAATGATTTCATAATGATTTTGTAATGCTTTTGTAATCCAACGTCGGCCCTGCCGCAGCCAGGACTCGAACCCATGACCTTTCGGTCGAGAGTCTGACGGCCTAACCACTAGGTCACCGACGCCTTAATGCTGGAATTAAAAATAGTCGGATAATGCATGTCAAATTGATTTTGTAATCCAATGTCTTCAGAAGATTTTTTGCTAAATTGCACAAAGTATAAACATGTGAAATATGTTAATATTAATCAAACATGAGTTACATTTTACAATATATTTGATTTCTTTTGAATAAAGAAGAACTAAAATAATCACCACTGGATTGGGCGGTCAGGCTCATGTCTTTCTACCAAGTTTAAGTTATATAAAATTAAAAAAAAATTGCAGTGTGCCCAACCAATATTATTGAGTGGTATAATTAGAATCAAATCATTTTCAATACGTTTTTAAAAATTAACAATCTCTAATTATTGCTTTTGCTACACATTTTTCAAAACCATACATAGGGACGGTAAAATGTCCATTATCATACCTGTCTCAGTGCACTTCGTTTTAATCCTTATCCCGGAAAGAGTACGAAACATTCATGAAAATGATTTAGGCCCCAATTTATCATAATTTAAATTCGATTTTTTATCGAAAAAACATAGTGTTGTATACAGTTTAGTGTTATATACATTATATTCCTATGTCCAGTTTGACCTTTGACTTTTGAACACGTGACCTGAAAATCAATAGGGGTCATCTTCTCCTAAAAAGTACAAGTTTACCAAGTTTGATATATGTCAAGGAAATGATTCTCAAGATATTGAATGAACAGCTTATTCCCATCTCCGGTTTGACCCTTGACATTTGACCATGTGACTTCAAAATCAATTGGGGTCATCTTTTTCTGAAGATGTACCAGTGTACTAGGTTTGATGTCTGGCAAACAAAGGGTTCTCAAGATATCGAGCGGGCAGTATATTCCTAATATGTCGAGTTTGACCCTTGACTTTTGACCATATGATCTTAATATCAATAGGGGTCATTTTCTTCTGAAAATGTACCAATGTATTAAGTTTTATGTCTGTCAAGCAATGTCTTTTCAAGATATTGAGCGGACAGTATATTCCTTTGTCCAGTTTCACCCTTGACCTTTGACCATGTGACCTTAAAATCAATAGGGGTCATTTTCTCCGGAAGATGTACCAGTGCACAAAGTTTGATGTCTATCAAGCAAAGGGTTCTCAAGATATTGAGGGGACAGTATATTCCTATGTCTAGTTTGACCCTTGACCTTTGACTATGTAACCTCAAAATCAATAGAGACCATCTTCTCCGGAACATGTACCAGTGTACCAAGTTTGATGTCTGTCAAGCAAAGAGTTCTCAATATATTGAATGAACCGAATATTTCTATGTCCAGTTTGACCCTTGGCCTTTGACCATGTGACCTCAAAATCAATAGGGTCATCTACTTTTTGATATGTACCAGTGTATCAAGTTTGATGTCTGTCAATCAAAGGCGCAGCTCAGGCAGCTCAGTTAAGGCTATACAAGAAAAATCACAGTGCTGTTATAAATGTACCTCTGTGCAATTCGCACCATATGACGTCACAATGTTCTGATAGTTGTATCGCGGGGAAAGTGTCATAATATTCTGTCGTTATTTACTACTGTTATCAAGTGATAAGCTGTATACGTGAAAATATATCTTGTCAAATGAATCAATATCAAATGATATCCTTTATGATATCAAATCATTCTTCATTTTTTAAGATATAGTATGCACGAAGGTGATATTCATATTATAGTGTGACCTTGAAATCGCCCCTAATCTGAATAACTGATGCGTTTAAAAATCCCTTCATGTACATAAATTATCTCATACTACAGAAACTGCGGCAAAGTTCAGATTCATCTGCTATAAAAAAAAAAAAAAACAATATGAATTTTTCTGCTATATAATCTAGATATATTTATGCGTTTAAAAAGTGCGGGGAGCAATTCCTGTCTTGTATATTAACGGTATGATATATATAAGAATGTGGACAACCCCGGTAATTGCGAATATTTATCAGTTGTTTCCCCTATTTCAAACATAGGTGGCGCAAGACCCGTTTACGTCCTTGTTGACTTCTGGTGTACATAAGATTTATGAGAGAGTGTAAGGTTTTTATTGTGCAAATAGGGAGCGGGGGTAGAATTCCCGAGATATGAAGCTTTTAAAAAATTCAATTGGTTCATTGTCATCAAATGTGACAGCGACAACGATCGTTTTAAGTTCCACTCAGCGTCGTGCGCTATAAACTTCAGTCTTCAATTCAGTCCGACTTCACAGATATCAGATGACGACTTTGTTGCAGAGAGTATTTACGGGATGTTAAACATATGCTCTGTAGATCGTAATATTCTGCATGAATGTTTTATGCTGGAATTTTATCTATCCTTAGTGATACAGTCATCATTGATCTTATAATTCTATGACTCTCACCCACCCATCCACCCCCCCCCCCCCCCCTTTCTAGACTAGATCTATAATCGAACAGGGGAAATTTGAGTCATCAATATATAAACGAAGTATGGTACAAAAATATATTTCAGATGTCATTTAAAAATGAATTTTAGAGTTGACCAAAGTCGTCAAAATATGAATGAACGCGATTGCTAACAGCACCCCCCCCCCCCTCCGCCGTCACTCGGTACGACGACGCGACTGTAATGGAGGGGTGGCTATAATCAGACTTTAACTGTAAGGCAGTGAATATTCCTAGGTCTTGTTATCGTTTTTGATGACTGGATTGTACATTAAGGACATAATAATCTTGACTTTCTTTTATTTATGAAAATTAAGCATAATTGATTATTTCAATAACTTTTACATAAAATATATCAGCAATTCTACAAAAAATCAAATATTAATTAACATAATTAGATAAAATATTACACAAATTTGAAGACCTATTTCATCAACAAATTCAACCTAGGGAAAATATCTGTATCAAACTTTTTCTGAAATTACTAATGTAGATTTGAATCATATTTTTGCTTAATTAAATGGGGAAAAAAATGTGTGGGGTAGTGTACATTGGAATAAAGATTTGAACCATTTTGTGTACCCCCCTTCTTACACTGGCATATATTCTAAACAATAACAATATACGATTTGTTATAAAATGTGTATTCTTCAATTCATATTTACAAATTCTATATATTTATTTCATTATATGATAAATAGTCAGAAAACATAAGTAATATATGCACATATACGATACTAATTCATTTATAACTAAAGAATGTGTAAAATATATACTCCCGCATCAGCATTTTCTAATTTTCATGAACTGTGACCTTGATCTTTGACCTTCTGATCCCCAAATTGATAGACATCTTCCCTTCTTTGTGCGTATCCATATGTCCGAATTTGGTTTGAATAGAATGCAAAGTACGTGAGTCATTATCCAGAAACCAGTTTTAACAGTCAACTTCCATGTGGCCATGAGGAAGAAATCTGCACTTCCTGGTATTGTTCCTCATATGATGATAGCACGACTCATCCCTCTCACTGTGGCTACCAATTGGATGTAGCTAAAATGCAAATATTGGAACTCAATTGCTATCAATACTGTAAATTCTTAACAATAGGGGGTGGGGAGATGTCGGCATCTTATTGTTTTAAACATATACAATTCAACAACTTATAAAGAATTATGATGTATTGTATGTAAAACTTATACGGTACCAATTTTGATGCACCAGATGCGCATTTCGACAAACAATGTCTCTTCAGTGATGTTCAACCGAAATGTTTGAAATCCGAAATAACTATGAAGTTTTAGAGCTAAATATAGCCAAAAACAGCGTGCCAAAAAAGTTACATTCAACCCAAACTACTATTTAAGCATGTAAACTTAATCACGAAGTAGTTTATAGTGAAAAACGTTCAATTTGTATTGAATGTCTTTATTTAATCGATGTGACAGAGAAAATTCGGTTGCAGCTGAAACTCTCAACGTGCTTTCCTTTCCGCCCAGAGAGTCTTGCAATGCGTTTTCTAAGTTCGTCTCTAAGTGCAGTGAGGTCCTACGAACCGTAATGCGCCATCGTTACTAAATATTCAACAACTTTCTAATCTAAACGTGTCCTTCCGACGCTCTCTTAAACTTGAGGTTAGAAACGCCTTGGACGTTAACGGATCGTGCGCCACCTGTAATCAAGGGCGAGTAATTTGAAGTTTTATTTGCCATTCGCTGATGACTGTTGATATGTTGTTAAATTACAGCATGGTTAGTTCGAGTATGCATTTGCTCCCAACACTTTTCATGTTAAGGATTTTTATTTTTTCTGAGTATATCAATAAAAATTCAGCAGGTTACCCGCATGAACTTGAACGTTTGTTCACAAGTAGGGTATCATGCTGTTTTCCAAAAATAAACTGTTACGTGATATTTAAGTGACGTCACGGGAAATTACCATGAGGGGAATTTACGGTAGCTAAGTCACAGTCAACATATGGGTAGTATAGTTTTGTCAGCATTTCGCAAATTCTACGGTCGTTATAACGAACTACTTTGCCAATACAACCTATCATTGGGTCAAGTGCTGTCTGGCGTGTTTCATACCGATTGTTAGACCGTTCTTGGCACACTGATTTTGACTACGGATAACTCCGTTTACATAATCAAGATACAGCGGTCACGGCGGATGTGAAGGAGCAGGTGCCTAGGAGGAGTAAACATCCCCTGTTGACCGGTCACATGCATTGTGAGCCCCAACATCTGATATTAAACACCCTGTCTATGAACAGAACTGTTCCAAGCTTGATAGAGTATTTATTAAATATTTGTTCAAAGCAAACAAAACACAGTTTTACTCAAAATATTTCAGATAACTGAATAATTGATTATACAACAGATGAAATAGGACATGTCTTTCTTGTCTATTTTGACGTCTTCTGGTGCCGCCCTGTGTCACGTACACCCCATACAATGACCTCCGCTACATGTAACACATTACGTGTGCCTTTTACAATCTGGATCTTGACAAAGCGAGCGATGGAACGTGAGGGACAAGTCATTACTATCCTCTCCCCGTTCTGAGCTGACCCTGCATAGTGTCCACAGGTATGTAGGTTTGATTGGGATCTTCCTACTTTAACATCTGCATCATGGAACTTGTAGCCTAAAATGGACAAAAGCAGAGAGAATGTATAATACATAAGGTGACAATCGTATTCCTCGGTCATTTTCATCTAGTTCATCTTGCCGACTCCCTCAGTGATATACTTTAACTGTTTTGATTTAACAATACAAACATAAAAACCACAATAAAATTCAACACAGTTTTTAAAACTTGGATTCACAGAACCTACAAGTCATGATTCCCGTCGTTTGCTAGCGTTAGTCTAATAGGGGACCAATTGATTAATACGTGATGTAATGCCATTTTGTGATAAAATTAATGATTCCATTCGGAACTGATGAGAACTTTACATCAGATAAAAGGAGCTGCTAAATTTCCCGAATGGGTTGTAACAGTTCATATATTTGCATGGAATGAGTCATTTTGATGATTTACGGGGAATCGGCAAAATATGTTGATTCACGTTTATATATTGAAATATCAGCACAGGTATAATAAATGAAAGTAAACCAAGTAAAAATTAAATGGAGCCACAAATCTTACCAATTATTCGAAAACACGATGACCTCATAGTGCACATCAAAATATTCAAAATATACTAAATTTTCTAATTTTGTTAAATTACCACAGCAGTCCGCTCTGTTGAAGATTTCAATCTGGTGTACTACAAATGTATTCCCAAGGTCTATTGTAAGCCATGGTCTGCCTTCTCCTGTTGGGTACGTTGTGTGCATGAAGTCATTGAAGTATCCATTGACGGCGTTTGAGGGCCGAAATTTACCATATGTTGTACTCACAGTCACAGATTTCCCCAGTGCAACGTTGTTCAAACAATTTGTGGATGGAAGCATATCTATGATATAGAAAATTTTATCGTAACGTCAAACAAAGGTGCAGAAATATGATCAGTTCAGGTCACATTCTGTGAAATGCTATGGGCAACTATTGCGTGTGTGACGTCACTCTACCGTATTTGGATATTGCAAACAATGTGGATATGAGAACAGTTTGCGTCCATACTATCGAAAATGATATTTTTGTAACATAACATGGCAACTAATAAGTTTTATTGCGCTGTTTATAAGTTAGTTGCACTAATGTTATTGAATTGATGGCTTGTTGTCGTTCTACTTTAGTATCTCCTTAGCATGGTTATATCGATATACAATTTTTGTGTCATCCATAGGACTGTCTTTGGTACGAAATAAACATTACAAAGTTTGTTATAGATAATACAGTGAAATATGTGCGTGAACAAAAATACTTCTACAAAGCGAAGCGTGAAAATGTAACTATTTGTGTGGGGGTGCGTGGGGGTGCGTGCGTGTGTGCGTGCGCGCGTGTGTGTGTGCGTTCGCGTGTGTGTGTGCGTGTGTGCTCCCGCACGTGCATGCGTGTAGGTGCGTACGTGTGTGTGTGTGTTCGTGTATGGGAACTTGGGTTTAAAAGTGTATTTAAAAACATTAAATTGTTATTCCTGTCAGGCATAAACAAAATGCTGAAGGGTTTTATAAAGAATTCACACCAATACAAACATTGATAATTTCCTTCAGGCACTCCCCAAATGAGAACCTCCGCCACGTGCAATATGTTTCGTGTTCCTTTTACAATCTGGATTTTAACAAAGCGAGCAAATGTCTGAGGAGGACACCACATCGCTATTCTCTCTCCGTTCCTTGCTGATCCCGAATAATGGCCACAGAATTGTAGGTTATCCAGGGATTTTCCTACTGTCACTTCAGCATCATGAAATTTAGAACCTGGGGTAGAAATAGACAAACTCAATTAAACGTTTCATCCATTGCACTTATTGAAGATTTAGAAAGAATGTCACAAAGCATATTCGCATTATTAGATTCTGTGATTGTAAAGCAGTAGTTCAGGAGTACGACATATTTCTGTGATTGTGTTTTAGATAACAGGACAAAGAATTCTTATACAACTCTTTAATAATATAGAATTACCGCAGCAGTCCGCTCTGTTGAAGATTTCAATCTGGTGTACTAGAAATATGTTCCCAAGGTCTATTGTGAGCCACGGTCTGCCTTCTCCTGTCGGATATGTTGTATGCATGAAGTCGTTGAAGTTTCCATTCACAGCGTTTGAGGGCAGAAAGCTGCTGTATGTTGAACTAACCGACACCGATTTTCCAAGAGCAACATTTGCCACACATTTTTGATAGGAGTTAGAACCTTTCAAAGGGAGAAAAAAGATCAAGATAAAGAATGAAAGGAATTAATGACATGTCTAACTCTGTTCAATTTTTTTTAATTTGAAATTTAGATATATATATATTTAACTGAATTTAATTCTTAGTCACTCACGATATGCGTCACTGTATTAGGTTCTAAACAATAAAAAACCCTAACTCATGATATTTTGTGTGTTTTACGTCTCTTCCACAAATTGTCGCTCACATTAAAAAGTCACCAATACAGTCTTTTATAAATATGGTCACTTTCTGGGGTCATTTATGGTTTAAGAACACAGGGGTCATTTATGGTTTAAGAACACACCTCATTTTATACTGCTTCTGGATGTTAGAATCTACCTGAGATATGATATATTATAGATTTTATACCCGTTGGGACGATTTTAAGAGAACCCGAATAGTTCGTTCTTTTCACAAGCAAAATTAGCAGAGTTACATACATGTATAGCCCTTTCTGGTTTCTCAAAAAATACATGCAACAACAAACGACAAATCCAATTTTTGCTCAAAGGTGTGACGATAATTATGAGGATGCGTGGTAGAATATCATTTCTTCCATCTAGCAGTAAATGGCGATTGACGCAATGCTGGGAGTACGGTACAGCTAAAGCAAAAACTGATAAATCGATATATTGAAAATAAATTTAAATACTTCATTCCAGCCAACATTGTATATAAAACAAATATAGAATAAAACATAGTAACTGGGTTGACAGTTTTCAATATTTATACATTTTAAGAGCTTCCAGCTTCAGAAAAACTAATTCATGATATAAACACATGATAACAAGAACCAGCACAATAAAAACATCCACATTCATCCAAAGTGAAGCTTCAAACTACAATCAGATGAATGCCACCCCAAAACTACAAAAAAAAACCACATTCATCCAAAAGTGAAGCTTCACGCTACAATCAGATGAATGCCACCCCAAAACTACAACAACAAAAACCACATTCATCCAAAAATGAAGCTTCACGCTACAATCAGATGAATGCCACCCCAAAACTACAAAAAAAAACACATTCATCCAAAAGTGAAGCTTCACGCTACAATCAGATGAATGCCACCGCAAAACTACAATCAAATTAATGTCACCGCAAAACTACAACATGATAACTACCACCACAAAACTACAGTAAGATAACTGCTACCACAAAATAACGATAAAATAACTGTCACCACAAAACTACAATAAGATAACTGCAACCACAAACCTTCCCAGTTTACTTTCGGAAGGTCGGTGGTCTCTTATGAGGTACAATATATCTGGGTTCTCTCTTCCACCAATAAAACACTGGGCACCATCAGATAACTGAAAAATTGCTGAGGGTGGCGAAAAACAGCAAAAAGAAACTATAAGATAGCTGCAACCGCAAAACTACGATGAAATAACTATCACCACAAAACTGCCACCACTTAACTACAATACAACATAACCACATTCATCCAAATTAAAGCTTCAAACTACAATCAGATGAATGCCACGGCAAAACTACGATGAGATAGCTGCCACCACAAAACAACAATAAGTTACCTGCTACCACAAAACTACAATAAGTCAATCAGATGGATACCACCGTAAAACTACAATCAGATGAATGCCACCGCAAAACTACAATCAGATGAATACCACCGCATAATATAATTACCACCACAAAACTACAATAAGATAGCTATCACCACAAAACTACGATAAGATAGCTATCACCACAAAACTACGATAAGATATCTACCACCACAAAACTACGATAAGATAGCTATCACCACAAAACTACGATAAGATATCTACCACCACAAAACTAGATAAGATAACTACCACCATAAAACTACGATGTTAACTACCACCACAAAACTACGATAAGTTAACTACCACCACAAAACTACGATAAGTTAACTACCACCACAAAACTACGATAAGTTAACTACCACCACAAAACTACAATAAGATAACTACCACCACAAAACTAGATAAGATAACTACCACCACAAAACTACGATAAGTTAACTACCACCACAAAACTACGATAAGTTAACTACCACCACAAAACTAGATAAGATAACTACCACCACAAAACTACGATAAGATAGCTACAATTTACTAAACTGTATTTTAAACAAACCTATGTTATGATAACTGAAATTCTAACAAGAAAGACCTGTATATAAAGGGTGGTTTTATCTACAAAACAATAACTTGTCTTGGAAAAACATCCTCTCGCATACGCGTCAATTCATCAAATGATCAGTGTTCGTGCCATCTGACTGGTGAACGTAACGGGGTTATTATGCAAAGATACATGTTCGCCGAGTTGTTATATGATATTGGTGCATTTCATTGGGCAAACGTTAGGGCACTTCCTGAGAATTTATAATGCCATTATGGGTGTAAGAACGCGAAACATTTTATAACATAACTGATAAACACATAATTCTGGAAATAAAAATTATTTCTATAAAAATATTATCCTAATAAATTATATACTTTGTCGACATTTACCTTTTGCATTACAAATGCAAGTGGCTGCAATGAAACAACATAGGAAAATCCACCACGTCCTCATACTGGTAGATATGAATGGAAACACGTAATAATTAGCAAACGTTTGGGTAGGGATTTAACAAAGGAAGCACCTGTTGCATTTTGATGGAAATATTACGTGCAGTAATGATACACATATTGCTACTAGCACAGTGAAAATGTCTAACTCCTCATTCATCGTGTCAGATTGATGATATAATGTGCACTGAACAGTTCCATGTGTCTATTGTTTTTCATTATAAGCAGAAACATGTTGCATGGCAAATGAAGAGATATTTGTACTTTACTGACGGAATTCAAACTTCTTTAGGTAGACGGCTAGTCTTATCAATCTAAACAAAAGTAGATAAAGGATGAGACTGAAATATTTTCAAAAAGAAAATATGAAATATGCCCTTAAATAATGAAATAAAATAATTTTTGCAGTTTGTTATCGAGTTATTTGCCATTCTAGTAGTATCTATTGATGATAACGGTTACATATCTGTCATATTATTTTCTGATTCATAAAAGCGTTGCACAGGTCTCGGACGTGATAGTGGGATGCCTTGATGTGAGATTGGCGAACGAAGGTTGACATCCGATGGTAAGTGGTATGGATAACTGCTTTATACAGACATTATAGGATACAGAATTCTGCTTGGCTAAAAGCATTTTTTATTAGTGTACATATAATCCTTAATGCTGGAAATAAAATTGTCACATGAGAGGTGAAGATAACGAACATTGATCAATCTCATAACACATGCTGCATGTTAAATTGATTTTGTAATTCAATGCCTTCAGGAGAGTTTTGCTGAATAGCACAAAGTATGAACATGTGAAGGTCTGCTGATAAAAACATTAAATTTTGCAAACTATTCTGTCATTTGATTTCTTCTAAAAAGAATGCTATAGGTTCAGGTCGAATGTAAGTTATCACTGAGTTGAATACGGTCTGACTGTTCTTACCAATTGTTAGGTCCTTCTGTACATCCATCCGTTTACCTGATCAAGATATAGAGTTCACGACGGGTTTGGTCAGTCAACAGGGGATGCTTACCTCTTCAGGGTACCTGTATTTGGTCGCAGTCACTCTCAGCAATTGCTAAAGTGAAGATAACGAGAAGCTACCAAAATCACCTCATTTACAATGACGAGACATTTAAAGTTCATATTTGTCATTGCTATTAATATTCAGTCATGTCCTTGACCTACTTGCACTTGACTGAGATGAAGGTTATGGAAGAAGAGGTTAGAAATGTTTGTCATGTTATGAATTTAAACAAAACATGTAGATAACGAACAGTGATCAATCTCATAACTCCCAAAAAGAAGACAAAATTCAGAGTAGAATAAACATCACATCCATGGACACATCAGAGATGGGATCAGGTGTCTAGAAGGATTAGCATCCCCTGTTGACAGGTCACACCCGCCGTGAGTCTAATCTCTAGATCAGGTAGGTGGACTAATAACAACCTTAGAATTTGCGAAATGTTAATTTTAAACGAGATATAAAGAGTAATGTCAACTAATCTCGGTTTCATTATCTGAGAATTTTTATTCATACTTTCGAATTGTGTTCACTTATATGTATTAGCATATGGGAGCGTCTATTCTTTATAAACTACGGAGCGTATACTGCCCAAGTTATGCAATATCGTCAAACATCGGTTATGTAGCTTCATTTTTTATCATATAATAAACAAAAAACACAAAACCGAAAGTTTTATCTTATAAAAATGTGAAAATACACTACAAAATAAAATCACTTGAACCTTGCAAGAATTTGCTTAGCAACAACCGATGACGCGGTAAGATCTGACGGGAGCCATCTTAGTTTCTCGTATAACGGGAACACCTAATTTATTGTTTTCAAATTTGAAAAGGTACTTATCGAAGGTGAAGTTTACCACAAATCTTGATACCAGAAAATAGGTGTATCCTACGCAGGCAACGATTACTTCGCAAAACTTTTAAGATCGAGTTGTATCGAGTTGCTCCCACAGAAAGTACGAGAACATGTTCACTGTGGATATCACATAAAACTAGATGCTGTCATGAGACAGTAATACCCGCACGTAAGTGTTTGCCTTTAAATATACCCTCCGTCCAAATGGCGAATCCAGAGGGGAATCCGGGGATTGGCACCCCCCCCCCTTTCTGTGGGACATCTTCGTAGCTGTTTTTTTTTTAAATATGATACTGCTAATATTTGTAGGCAATTGTTTTTAATGTACAAGTTAAATAAAAGATTAACTAGCACTGGATGATACACGTATATTTATTCTTATCGATTCATTTTTTTTTTTCTTTTTTGGAATTCTGGAACCCCCCCCCCCCCCCTTTAATATCGCTGAATCCTATAATGTTCAACTAGCAAAGAAGCCACAGTGTGATTTGGCTACTTAATTGCATCCTCAGTTCCAAAAGGGGATGAAGTTGACTCAGTAATTTGACAACTAGCTATTAAAACAAAGTACGTACTTAAAGCCAAATCTCGATATACCAAATCTTCAAAACATGACTGAATTCATCGTTTAAACTTACATTTTCACTACATACCGTTTCGACTGCCTACGAGAGAGAGAGAGAGAGAGAGAGAGAGAGAGAGAGAGAGAGGTGTCAATAAATCGAACTTCTTTACCATTTCAAAAGAAAGAAATTGCGTTGTCAATAAAACCGATGGGGCTCATATTACTTCACATTGGGATGGTTTTAAAAGCCAAGTGACTGTAATTGCAAATGAAAGTTCCTAGCAGAAACAACACATAAGACATGGGCGGATCCAGAAGGAGGGGGGGGGGGGGGTCCAGGGCGTCTGGACCCTCCTCCCCTTTGGAGAACCAAAAAGTTTAAGAATTATTCAATTTTATCGAGACTTTGAGTCCAAATGATATGAACGGTAGATACTTACAGTATATGTACTACTAATTGCTTCATTCAAATTTATCAACACTAGTATAATTATCATTCAACTCTCATATTTATCAACACTAGTATAATTATCATTTAACTCTAGGATAAATAAGACGACACACTGATAATATATTTACGATATTTTCGTCAGATGCAAGTATCGCTTTTAAAAAGAATTCTTAAAAAGTACATTTGTATATGTAACATAAAAAATTTTGTTTAAGAAGTAGACAATTTGAAAGTAGAAAGGAAGTGCCAGGAAATGTTCAGAACGCAGGAGTTGCACCATTTACCCTACAGCTTCTGGGGGCCTAGGTCTCCATCAGCCTACAGGGAGTAACCTCTCTCTCTCTCTCTCTCTCTCTCTCTCTCTCTCTCTCTCTCTCTCTCTCTCTCATTTCTTTGTAATATCAGAAATAGATAGCGGATAGACGTGAAAAGTATCTAAAAGATCAAGTGCTGGACCCCACGCCCCCACTTAAAAAATTTCTGCATCTGCTTCTCTACAAGATCTAATTCACAAGAGATAGAATCCGACAACAACTCGAAAATCCAGGTTTTCTGCACCTCGTCGTAGTTACTTCAGTGTGTAATTTTTACGACAAGTTTAATTTTTAGTGAATTACATGCTCAAACAAATGTGATAAAAGATGATGATCAACCATCGTAATATGCTGTTCCACTTTTCCCCTCTCTAAATATATCTGTGATCTTTTGACCCGGCATGATGTTTTAGTGAGCAAAATATTTACGAAGGTAATGTGACCAGGATTCAAATACTAGATGATTCAAAGAGAAGAAATGATGGAGTTTGAATGATACCAATGTTGTTTATTTGTGTTTGAATGCATGGTGGTGATCATTGTACATTGATAACGTGTTTTTATAGGATCCGAAACAGTGACACGTGAGAAAGTTGGTTAGCGGGGACTTCTACTTTCATTTTTGAGGATGCAGTAAACAGACGACAGGAGGGGAAGCCGTGCATTTCCTCGTTGGATGATTTGTGGACGTGGATGTAATTTCAGTGAGTTCACTTGGATTGAAGAGGCTAAGCAAAGGCACAAAGAAAATGTTTCCTGAGTATAGAGTCTGAACAGAGGATATTGCATCATTCCTGATCAGGCAAGTCTAGCTTGTTCATTTATTTTATTTATCATTTCTTTTTGTTTTTTGTTGTTGTTTTTTTTTTTTTTTTTTTTTTTTTTTTTTTTGAATTATTTTTTATCCATTTATTGGTTTACAATATTATAGAAGGTGAAATGTATTTTATTTTATTTTTTTTAGGGGGGGGGGGGTATCAGTTTGTGTAGAGTGTCAATTTTGTGTATTGCTTAAAGATCAGTACCAGTGTCCAAATGTTGAACATTGGGCAGATATGTAAATTGGCACTTGGTTGGTTCATGCAGTCCTCCCTGACATTGACAGAGCTTTCCCATGGAGACTGTTTTCCAAGTTATGCGTAGAGTGTCGGTCATCTATCTGTGTCTCGCAAGTACTTGGTGCAGACAGCTATCATGCTGAATCCCGTGAAGGAAGGGGATATAGACTTCCTTTGGAATGACGTACATACTCAATGTTGCGTCGCTTGTGGAGGCCAACATCTTGAAGAGTGACCTTGACTTTTGACCTTGACTCCATTTTTTAAGGTCAACCACCTAAGACCTTGTGGAGGAGAAAGTGATTTTGACTTTGACCCACGTTCAAGGTCATTCAATGTCAACAATCCTAGAATATCATGTGACTACTCCCAAAGATGTAGATGGAGCTTTATGATAGAAAACGTCATTTTTCGGCCCCTATTTGCCCCCTGGGGCCAATATGAAAATTTCAAAACCTTATTGCACATCTACAGGACATTACTATTCAGCTCCTTGAATATCATGTGACTATTCCTAAAGATATAGATGGAGTTTAAGTGACAAGCTTTGTGATAGAAAACGTCATTTTTCGGCCCCTATTTGCCCCCTGGGGCCAATATGAAAATTCCAAAACCTTATTGCACATCTACAGGACATCACTATTCAGCTCCTTGAATATCATGTGACTATTCCTAAAGATGTAGATGGAGTTTAAGTGACAAACTTTGTGATAGAAAACGTCATTTTTTAGCCCCTATTTGCCCCCTGGGGCCAATATGAAAATTCCAAAACCTTATTGCACATCTACAGGACATTACTATTCAACTCCTAGAATATCACATGACTGCTCCTGCAGATGTAGATGGAGTTTAAGTGACAAGTTTTATGTTAGAAAACTCTGAAACCTTTTTGCACATCTACAGGACTTTGCTATTCAGCTCCTAAAATATCATTTGGATTGCGCTGTAAATGTGGACACAGTTTTAGTGACAACAACCAGGACGGACGGACAGACGGACGGACGGACCGGGATAAAAACAATATACCCGAACTTTCTTTAGAAAGTGCGGGTATAACAAAGTCTTAAAATACCAGAAAATGCTATGATTAAGGTTTTTTAATTTCATAAAGTTTCAAACTACATCAGACGATACCATTGCATGCAATATTACTGTCAGTTAAACCAAACACGGTGAAATATGTAAGTGACTGGTCGCGATCTGCATAACAATATGTTAAAACATAATACTCATATTTATATTCTCTGGGAGGAAAATAAAGCAATATTGCTCCAATGCAAATTGTATTTCATAATGCAAAGCATATTATGCCTTTGCTTGAAGTTATTATTCAATTATCGTACAAAGATTGTGTTTCTTTTTTATTTAGATAAAAGGTGAAGATAACGAACAGTGATCAATCTCATAACTGCTATAAGCAATACAAAATAGATAGTTGGGCAAACACAGACCCCTGGACACACCGAAGGTGGGATGAGGTGCCTAGGAGGAGTAAGCATCCCCTGTCGACCGGTTACACCCGCTGTAAGTCCTATATCCTGATCAGGTAAACGGAGTTATCCGTAGTCAAACTCAGTGTGCCAAGAACGGCCAAACAATCGGTATGAAACACGTCAGACAGCATTTGATCCAATGGTTGGTTCTATATAAACATTATGTGTACAATATTTTGTATTGCGGATAGGAGTTATGAGGTTGATCACCGTTCGTTATCTTCACTTTTCCAACAAAGGAGTTTTATTTAGCAATTCCGTTGATTTTGTGTAATTTGATGGACTGTCAGGGTCATATCTCTCTACCGAATTAGTTTTATTGACAGCATACATATTTTGCAGTGTTTAAACAATCAAGTAATAAGTTTGAAAGATCTTTCATATCCAATTATCTTTGCTACCCATGTTTCAAAACCTTACGTAAGGACGGTAGAGTTTACATCGTCAAACTCATCTAACCCCAACTTAACCCTTATACAGGAAAGAGAACGAAATGTTTACGAAAACTATTTTGGCCATCACTAGGTTTTTACTATGAATTTTATTGCCGAAGAATTAAATGTTTACATATGGCAAGATTCTGACTTCGTCTCCTCAAATTGCTACGTCTTGTATTGAGTATAGAGCTGTTTTCAGTTTAGTGTTGCAGTGCTATATTCTGTATAGTGCCCTCCCTATATAAATCTGTCATATGAAACTTTGTTTCTTATCTTACGTTCTATTCGAGAATTTGGTTTCAAACAGTGACTTTACCAGAGATAGAGGAAAGCGTAAGGATTTAAAACAATGCAATTCACAAGGAGTTATTTTTGAGCTCATATCCGAAAGAAACAGAACTTTTCTCCTTAACATCAGACAGCATGCGACGAAATATTCGCCCCTTACGTTTGACGTCATAAATTTAATGCGACAGCTGGAATCGGGATTCGAGTCGGGACCTCTCCGTTGCAAAACGCGCCGTTTAACTATACAGTTACAGGGATCGGGGTACGATTAATTTAGCTGTCATGATGATAATTTGTATTTACTGCTAAATAAAAAAGAGTATTAATTAAACACATATAGACAAACCTTCAGCGTTTGAACTGTTTGCATGGAGTAAATCCCTTGACTTAGTCATACAATCCGTTACGTTGATAACGGTGATATTCGTCTGCTCCAGTTCTGTGCGCAGTGTTTGATTTTCATTTCCAAGACTTTCAATCGTCTTTTCCATCGCCTCTAGCTTGTCTTCAAATTGCCGTCCCTCCATGAAAACACCAGCTATTCTCTGTTTGATAGTAATCATATCACTGACCAAGGAGTACACCTGCTTCATTAGTGATAGTCTAATTAGGGATTCCTGATTAAGCAGTTGTTTCAGATTGCTAATTTCCTGGTGACTGGACTCGTTGAGGCAAATACTAGGACAGCTCGCCACTTTTGGGTCAGTCAGGGGCGATTGTGCGGAACTCACGTTAATCAGAATCCACGATATCAACGCAAACTGAGAGAATGGCATTTTAATACCCGAAACGTAGCGATGATTTGGGAACAAAACAATTGCGTTTGATAATTAAGTTGTGTCGTCAAATACTGAAATAAAGTAGTCCTAAGTGTCATGTCAAGCTATTTTTCCGGTACTTGTTACATTAAAATAAATGAAGAGTCGTTATGTCCCTTGACCTGTAGTGTGTTGGCTATAGACTCCCCGAGCACTTAGATATAGGATATCCGCACGGTAAATACTAACATAGAATCAGAAATTTCAACTATTTATCAGCTTTCATGCCTTCAATGATACGTAATGCAGATTTCAGATTATAAGTAAACCTTTACTCAAGTGCTTATTAGAATGCACATATCTCTATACAAACAAATATTATTTTCAAGTAGATAATCAAGTATATTTTCGAAACTTCTAATTAGCATTGATTTAAAACTACAAACATTTCGTAAATTGTTATAAAGCGTTTGCATTGCCAAACACGATTACACATTTGACCTTTTTTTTTATCTGCATCAAACACTCATTGAACACTCATTGAACTTTTTATCTGCATCAAACACTCATTGAACACTCATTGAACGATATGATATGAACGGTTTTATTCATTCTTTATGTGATCTGAAACTTTCTCTTATTCTAATGTATAACAAGGAATATGAATCATAACTATCTTATCTACATGAATGTATGAAATGGTAATTTCACAGTAGAGAATTAGATGCCCTTCGAAATCCCTTAGAAATTTAAATAGATTCATAGAGTTAAGAAGCAGTCCCATCTTACCCGATAGCACAAACGGACGTTGCATGGATAAAAATAAATTATTACAAAAGGCTGTCCGTTGGTATCCGTTGATGATAATCGTTCCCCTTGTTGCTCGGAGCTCTTGCGATCGGTGTATGAAGCGTATAAAACTCATAATAACCACACGATTATTGGACATGTTCCGGACAATTAACGATTCATTAATTAAAGGACAAGTACCGTGTTAACGGGGTCGCATGAAAAACTGATATACCGTTCTTTCATCGTTAAACGAACTGACTTGTGTCACGTGACTAGCAAAACGTGTATAAATCTTACCACTCTCGCTGACATATTTCCATAATGCCTCCAAGAGGGAGGTCTACCGGTGTTGGGAAGGGTAACAGCAGGGCATAGGGAAAGTTCCTATCTCCTCCCTCTGTAATTGACTTAACTGGGGAAGAGAGGACTGCCTAAGATTCACAGGTAAAAGCCCTGTCTGAATCTGGAGATTATTACCATCATACTAACCGGGTTAAACGATCGATGGACGCAAGAAAAACTAACATAACGTTCTTTCAACGTTAGATGAACGCACTTGTACTGATCCCGTGGACCTCAGTTTGACAACTTTTATACCCCAGTTTCATGCGTTTTGTGTCCGTAAACGTGCGATTTGTGTCCATTAGATCTTCGGCTGACCCGCTGCATGTCCGGCACATGTAGTACCGTATATACTCGCCTATAAGTCGGTTTTTTGGGAGTCAATTTTTGGTCCAAAACTCTATGTCCGACTTATAGGCGCGTCCTAAGAAGATTGGTATTTTTCTGGGCGGCGTAATGTAGTGTTTTTTAAACAACTCCGATGAGTATCATGGACTACCACACAAATGATTATTGTTCACAAATATTTAGACATATTGTATTGTTTATGTATTTTAAAATCATGTATAAAGTACAAGTATTTTTATATTTTTATGTAGTTTAAAATTATTTACATACCGGTAACTAATACTTTCAATTCAACTAATCTATCGTTTATCGGTAAAATTGAATTACGAACCCGATTTAATATTGAAATATTCATATGTATACCGGCTGAAATATATTTCATAAGAGATCGAATATTGTTAACAGATAATTTAGATCATCATTCTTGACTCTTAAAAACTCTATTTCTGATACAATGAATTATACCGGAATCCCACAATAACAGTTTTCGCGAGGCGCGTGCCACTAAGTAAACACGGTGTCAGGTACTGGTCATTAGGAGACCATAATTGCTTATATAAACAAGGGATCATGGTCCATAATAGATCAAGGGATGCGTTTAAACCCCAAACGGATATGGCTTGGATATTGAACACCTCATAATTATTAATTTCTCAAAATATTTTTTGAAACATAGGTAAAAACACTAGAGCATTGACTTGAAATTGTCAACCTATTCTGACAAAAATTTGTACCGACTTATAAGCGGGTCAATGATAAATTCCTACAAAATAACCTTAAAAAATACAACCGACTTATAGGCGGACCGACTTATAGGCGAGTATATACGGTAGTCCGGCAGTGACTTACGTCCATCAACTATTTTTGCTATTTGCCACTTTCAGTTTGTGGTTGTAGTGATATGGCTCCTGGAGGTCGGGACAGATTTAGAATCCGTATTTCTACTTTGTGAGGAGAGGAGGAGACAATGTGTCCATTTGTTAACGTAGGGAATCCTAAGGGGTACTCGATGGCATGAAGACAAACATTCTGTGATACCCGGAAGTGTTGTTTTGCTCGCTTTGATATTTTTTGTATGTTATAAAGAATGAAGGGGTTTGATGACGGCTTTTTGAGCAAGGTAGAGCACCTTTAGGACTACCAGTTCATTAGTTCGGGGCTGTAGTGGTACCACCCGATGGCTCCTTGGGGTCGTAACAGATTTTACATTTTTTTTAGGGGAAGGAAGAACAAAGTCTTTACTGACAGAATTCATTGGTTAGAGTGGATAATCCTTCAAGGTACTCGATGCCAAGCAGGCAAGAGCTCTGTGATACCTG